>NC_050451.1:63704557-63837057 GCF_903995425.1 Onychomys torridus | reverse complement strand
TTGAAGTCATCATAATTTCTAAAAAGGCTATAAGAGGTATACTACATTTTTTTAACCATCTAAATCATGTGCAATGTAGTATTTTAAAACGTTAGTAAATGTAATGGGAAGTTGTGCTTAAAGTGTCTTTTGGGTTTGTTGTTTAGTAGTGGGGGGAAAAGAGTGGTATTTGTCCGGAGGAATACCTCTTCTTACCGCCCCAATAAATATGTGTGAAATCATGAGTGGGAAAAATCTAGTGGCAAAGCTTTTCTTAATCCCGTTTACACACTAACAAATCCTAAATTGATATTTCCGTTCCAAATACCTTCCTGTATTTCCAAACTCTTACAAGGGACTCCTTTCTTGGCCCCTAGACTCAGTCCTATCTACAGTCTTTCCATGTCCAAACTGAATTCTGCAGCTCCATCCCTGGTCCCTCCCCAGCCCCACCCCACTCCAAGAATATGACCTCTCTCAGGTGCTTACATTAGAACTGTGTAGCACGCTGTCTCCCTTCTCTCCTACACTATCGCTAAAGTTCCAGCAAGTCCCCCTGGTTATGCCTCAAAATACATCCAGAATCTGATTATCAGGTCCTCTTACCTTTACTCTGTGCATTTATTTCTTGTCTTGACAATTGAAATTGGCCTTTGCTCCTGCCTTATCATTTTGCTGTCTATTCTCCAGTGATGCCAGAGAAATCCTTTACTCTACCTACCAAGTCATGCCATTGTACCATGAATCCTAATTGGTCTTAATATTAAAAACCTGGAGCCAGATATCGGGGTGCAAGCTGAAAGATCAGTAAAGGAGCCAGCCACTAGAGACACTTCTTACCTCTACTGAATCCTCAGCCTGAAGGGGCCAAGCTCCTGTGTCCACCCCACCTTATCACTTCTTGTTTCCTCCTTCCAAGTGTGTGCCACCACTGCCTGGCCTCTAGTGGCTAGCTCCTCACTCTGATCTAGCTCCACACTCTGATCTCCAGGCAAAATTTATTTGTTAGAGCTCAAACAAGACATCACCACATGCCATGTCTAATACATACCTTCTAGTGTCTTCCCATTGCCACTCAGAATAAAAGCCACAATCCTTACTGTGGCCCTCAAAGTCCTCTGTCACCTCCCTGGGCTGCCTTTGGCCCTCTGCCCTCCACCCTCTGACTCTTCCATAGCCCTACCCCTCACTCTGCCTCCAAGTAGACCAGCTTCTGTGGTCCTAGTCAATTCTGTAAGACTTCTGTTTCAGAGACTTCCTCCTACTGCCTTATCTACTGGCCGTCTGTCCTCAAAGATCAAGACAATCTTAGTCACATCCTCAGAGGCCCCTTCAACTGCCTATGTCCACTGCCCAACCCCTGTCTGTGGTGATATTGTGTTCCCCAAAATAGTGTGTGTTTCCTGAAATAAACATATCTGGGGTCAGAGAACAGACAGCCACTAGAACAAAGCCAAAAATGGTGGCTAGAAAATAGGAAGAGTAAGCTATAACAGAAGTTGGGCGGTGGTGGTACACACCTTTAATCCCAGTTCTTGGGAGGCAGAGCCAGGTGGATCTCTGAGTTCAAGGCCACTTTACAAACAGCTAAACATGGTGACCCATGCCTTTAATCCCAGAAACCCAACCTTTATCCCAGGGAGTGGGGGCAGAAAGAGAAAGATATATAAGGCGTGAAGACCAGGAACTAAAAGAAAAAAAAAAGCATGTAGTTAGTTAAGCATTTGGTTGGTTAAGCGTTCAGGCTTTGGAGCAGCACAGTTCAGCTGAGAGCCATTGGGATGAGGACTCAGAAGCTTCCAGCCTGAGGAAAAAGGATCACCTGAGGAACTAGCAAGGTGAGATAGCTGTGGCTTGTTCTGCTTCTCTGATCTTCCAGCATTCACCCCAATAACTGGCCTCAGGTTTGGTTTCATTAATAAGACCTTTTAAGTTTCCTGCTACACCTGTCTCAGAAGGCAGCTAATTTGCCTGTGAGTACACATTCGTGCCACATAAGCTTGACACTTCATCTATACTGGTTCCATATTTGTGGATCCAAGAGGTGCAGAACATATTTGGAAAAATTTGAGTCAGTGCTGAATATGTACAGAAATTTGTGGTTGTCATCCCCTAAACAATCTGATCTAATCACTATTTCCATCGTTTGGGGGGGGGGGCGTTATAAATAACTCAAAGATGATCAAACCGTAAAAGTCGTGGGTAGGTTAACTCAGACACTATGTCACTTTGTGTTCATTTTTATTTCATAAGCTATTATTTTATATGGCAGACTTGATTAAGCTTGCAAGACATTTGTGTCCTGGAGTCAATCCACAGCATATTCTACAGGATAATTTGTATTTGATTTCTAAAACTTGTCTGTCATTGGCCTTTCTTGATAGGAGTGTAGCTTTATAAAAATTTAATTTTGTTCATTGCTTCCTCAGACAGTGGTTGGTTCATTCAAGGTGCTCAATAAATCATCCCTGAATGACTGAATG
Organism: Onychomys torridus; assembly: GCF_903995425.1. Taxonomy (NCBI): domain Eukaryota; kingdom Metazoa; phylum Chordata; class Mammalia; order Rodentia; family Cricetidae; genus Onychomys; species Onychomys torridus. The sequence continues at coordinate 63,834,595 of NC_050451.1, read as the reverse complement.
AAGTGAATTCTCATCCTTTGCTGCAATGGTTGCTGGTGGATGTGGAGAAAACTGGACAGGGATGAGTGATGGAACAAACCAGGAAGTGATGGCTGTACTGTTGGTTGAAACATAAATGCAGCTTCTGCTTTGATGCTAAAACGCACACATTTGTGAATGAGCTATAGAAAGCATGTCAGGAGAAATATGCTCTCAGTTGTAAATAGCATCTCCACTAGAGACGATGCTCCAAGGGGACAATGGATGAAGATAACATTTGATGGAGTAGCTGCTTTGGCTGGAATTAAAAGAGGATCCTGGAGGCATATGGGGGTAGTGTTACTCAGGAAATTTTTTTGCCATGCGTTTATTTAAAGTCGTAGAGATTTATGTCTGGTCAAACTGTTGCCACAGAGCAGTCGAGGCCTGAAATGGACAACGCACCATAGCACAGTGTGGATGGAGCTGACCTGCTTTTAAAAAGTAACATGGTTGCATGAAATTTGAGCATCTCTTTTGTGTCGATACAGAGAATGATCTGGAAGTCTCTAGTGCCACTGAGAGTTCTGCAGTCATCACTTTTGCTAAAGACCAAGCACCCTGTTTGCAGGCCTTTGTGGTGACAAGTGGCTGTTCACAGGGTGCTGTCTGGGAACCATTTGAAAAGAAAGAAAAAAGTCTTTTTTTTTTTTTTTCCTTCTTGCTAGAGAGGGTTAACAATGAGCAGCTGAGAGTTTTTGTAATAAGCATATCCAATGAAGAGAGCAGTCTGAAAATAGTTCTGGAAAATATCTCCATCAATCTATGCCTGCATTACCCTCAGTCTGTATGAAATGGCCATGTCTGAACATTGAAGAGCATGTCAAGATATTCTGTCTAAAATTTTTTTTAGAAGAACAGTTTTAGGTAGGCTTTGATTTTTGGGTCAAATATCTTCTAAAGAGTATTTTTTAAATTGAGATTTTTTAATATGTAAGTTTCTTCTTTTAAAAGTACATAACAGTGGTTTTCAGTTATTCCTAGAGCTTCACACACACTATCATTATCTGGTGCCAACAGCTTCACCTTTCTAACCAGTGAGAACGACTGGCTAACAACTGGAGAAGTGGAAATCCCATGGGGAAACTCTACCAGAGTTTTTTGCATCCTTTGAGTGTAATATTGAATATTGATTATTATGATTTAGAAGTTACAATCAATATTTTTTTTTTCGAGACTAGGTTTCTCTGTATAGCCCTGGCTGTCCTGGAATTCACTCTGTAGACCAGGCTGGCCTTGAACTCACCGAGATCCACCTGCTTCTGCCTCCCGAGTGCTGGATTAAAATTGTGCGTCACCACTTCCCGGCAAAGGATGTCATGTCAATAATATACTTTTCCATTTAGATCTACAGATCTTTATGAGTAGCCTCTTCATCTGAACTTAACCTGATGTTTTGCTCATTATGAAGAATGGAAACATATTTAATTGCACTGTGGTCTATAGTGATATTTTATTTGTACTGAAATGTGATTTTATTTGTATACTAATAAAGTTGCCTTGGGGTCAGAGCAAGCCAGAGCAGAATCTGTGGGGTGGTGGTACATGTCTTTAATCCCAGCACTTGGGAGGCAGAGCTAGGCAGGATCTCTGTGTGTTCAAGGACACAGCCAGCATGGCAACACATGCCTTTAATCTCAATACCAACCATAGAAGACCTGGAGGTCTGTACAAACAGGCAGTGACTAGGAGGTCATGTGGCTGGGTTTACAACCAATGAGAAGGCAAAACATAAAGTCTATATAAAAGACAGGACACAGGAAGTAGGTCTGGGGCAGAGAGGAAAGACAGAGCATCAGTGAAGAGTAAGGTTTTCAGCTCTCAGCTATTGCTCTGACCCCTTGGCTTTTAACTCTGCAATTGGCTCTGTGTTTCTTATTTAACAAGACGGTTACATCTACATTTGGCACCCAACATGGCAAGAATTCATTAGAAAAACCACTTGGCTTGGCAGCAGATCCAGCTTCCCCGCTTGGGCGGGCCTAGCTCGGCTTAGGACTCAGGCCCAACCGACTTTAGCTACGAGCGGTTACCACCACAGCTGGAGTTACTTGCTTAAAAAGCCGGTGCTATGAGCAAGTCAGGGCCGTGGAAGCTGCCGCTAATTGCAGTTGTGGTCCCAACAGATAAGTATCTGGGCCCTAGATTTAATAACTGCTGAACATGGGGGACTTGCATAGTATAGGGAGGAAATGCTGCTCTTATGTAAATGAACCAAATGATGTCGAGACCAATTCCAAGCTACTGAACAATTAAGTTGGTCCAATAACCCCTTGTTTTCTTGGCTCCCACCCCTTGTCTGCCCCTAACTATGCCGTGTTTTATCCTGATGCTTGCTCCCTGCCTCACACAGTGTCTCTGACAACAGATTCCCACCATTGCTAGAGTGACCACCACCCAGGCTATGGTCCACTATCAGACCCTGGACCCCTCCAGTACAGGTTAGAAGGCTCTTGAAACCTACCATGACACCTCTCTGTCATAAAATAAAACAAGGGGAGATGTTGGAGAACCCTGCTGTTAAGGTTGCAATCCACCGTGGCCGGATAGCTCTCTGAGCTCAGGGCAAAATGGAGGACTTCCTTTCTCAGCGGGGGTTTCCTCTTCTCTGTCTAATCTTATTTGGAGAGTGTCCCTAAGCTCAGATGCCCGACCTCATTTGGAGGATGGCTCTACACAGAACTTCCTGTAAAGCTGTAGGACTCGGCACACAAGTCCTGCTCTTTCCTCCCATCATGATAATTAGGAGCTGTGTTGGGACCAATCAACCCTTCCTGCCAGTAACCCTAAGAACCCTTACATCCCTTGCCCTTGAAACAATAAAAGGAGCTGTCTCTCTGAAGCTGACTCCTGGAAGTTCTTTCCGTCATGCTCAAGGCCATCCAAACCTTGCTTGTTACTTCTGCTTTCTTTCCCCTCATGTGCTGGTGGCCAAGGACCCCAATGAAAATTGATAATTTACCTTTTTAACGGAAAAAAAAAATGTGGTTTTCTTTGCATTATCAGTGTATATTTGAATGCTTAGTCACTAATGAATGGTATTATTTGAAAGGATTAGAAGGATTAAGAGGTGTGGCCTTGTTGGAGGAAGTGTGTCACTAGTGGTGGGCTTTGAGGTTTCAAAAGACCATGCCAAGCCCAGTGCCTCTCTTGGCTTATGGATCAGGATGTAGCTCTGATTGCTGCCCTTCCTCACCCACCCCCCCAAAAAAAGTCAATACATTTAGGGAGTGTCCTAGTCACTGTTCTTTGGTTGTGACTAGACACTATTGTAGTTGGACTTTCCTTGGACCACCAGCTCCCAAATGACACAGGGACTTCTTATTAAAAATGAAATGTTGGCCTTAGCTTAAGCTTGTTCCCAACTAGCTCTTAAAACCGGAATTAACCTATTTATATCACATTCCACCACATGGCTCATACCTCTCCTTCATACTGTATATCCGATTTGCTCCATGTCTCCATGGTGAATTCCTGCCTCTCTGATTCCTTCCCAGAGTTCCTATTTCTGCATGGAAGTCCCACCTAGCCTCTCCTGCCTAGCTATTGGCCGTTCAGCTCTTTATTAAACCAATCAGAAGATGCCTTAGCAGAGACACCTTTACAGTGTACAAAAAGATTATCCCACAACACACCATGATCAAGGCAACTCTCATAAAAGAAAGCATTTAATTAGGGTCTACAAAGATAGTTCCAGGACAGCCAAAGCTACACAGAGAAACCCTGTCTCAAAAAACCAAAACCAACTGAACAACAACAACAACAACAAAAACCCAAAAGTGTCCATGTGTTTTCTCTGGTAGACTTAATTTTTAACAGTTTAGAGGCTCCATCAGATTACGAAAGACTGAGACCAATGTTCTCAGACTGCCTCTAGGGTAACAAGAGAACAGACAGTTCCTAGGAGTGCACACCCTGAGATAATATAGGGCCCCAGGAACTCCTGCAATCCCAGAGGCTCCCACCACTTCCACCCTAAATGGGAGATTATAGAAAGTTGCCTGGATTTCTCTCCTCCAAAGGTGAGTCTGCTTATGATGCTTTCTAGAAAGGACACTCAGGAAAGGCTGGGTGCAGCCCAACCTCCATGTATAGGACCCAGGTGGGATGTCACCAGATCTCCTAGTTTAAGTCTGTGTGATGGCTACCCTGGTTGTCTTTATTGTCGCCTGTGTGTCTCTCTGTGTTTTTGTCAGTTCTGTTGGCTGAAAAAATGAAGGGGCTGTGGTGGGAGGGTAGTGGACAGTCCCGAGACACTGTTAAGTGTATGTATGGAACTGGAGTTAGAGACAGTTGTGAGCTGCCACATGAGTGCTAGGTCTTCTGAAAGAGCAGCCAGTGTGTTTAGCCACCGAGCCATCTCTCTATCCCCCTTCATTGGCCGCCATTTGGATCAGAGTCCTCTCTCTCTTGGATCAAGTGAACAGATTGATCAATTTCAGGAAAGAGTTGGAGTTTTTAGTATCTGGGGGTTTGGAAAATTATGTGAGAGCTGTACACTGAGGTCTTCAAGTTTGGATGTCACATGTGGTGACATCCAGCACGTGGTCTCTTTTCTGATCTCACCAAGAGGCACTTCCTCTTCAGGTGACTTCTGGGGTGGAAGAGCATCAACTCCCGCCCTTCAGAGTGCCTTCTCTCTCCACTAACTCCTCCAAATCTCCTGCAAATGTGACTGACGGTCATAATTCACAGTCACCTTGGCTTTTGTCACTGTCACAGTTTCTGCCCCCGTCACCCACCCTCCGCGGTCCGAAGCTTCTATGCGTCTCCCTTTGGGACCCCAGTTTCCCGCCAGCCTTGGCTCCGCACCACATTGGAGAAGAACAGGTGGAGCAGTCAGAGCGAGTGTCAAAGGTCTGGAGGAGAAGCAGAGGGGAGAGGAAGCCAGAAAGAAAGAAGTGGAGGAGGAGAGAAAGGAACCAGGGAGCAGGAGCAGGGAGCTGGTGAGAATGAAGGGGATGAAGAAGATGAGGAAGAAGAGGCTCGGTGGAGTCTTACCTTGAAGAGAGCTGCTGAAGAGGAGGGCAGAGGCAGCCCGAAGTGGCAGAAGACCGAGAATGGAGCATTGAGATGAGCCTGGGGAAGCGTTTGCAACCGTGGGCTGGAAGTGCTCAGTGCTGATGACTGTGCTGTTGCTGTGGGAACTTGGAAGATACGAATATCCAGGGAAATGCAGATGAAGGAGGCTTGGCTCATGAAGTTTCAGAGCAAAAAGCAATGACGCTCTCTGGACCATTTGTGATATTTTGGATTAAAAATTGATGGAAGCGAAACCTTTGCTTTATTGGGATAATTGATGCCAGTTGGCTGGGACTGAAGCATCCGCTGTGATTAATGAGAAGTCAATATCATTGAGGCAAGATCTGGGTTTCATTCCCTTAGAGGCAGCATACAAGCTGTGTGTGTGTGGGGGGGCATAGCCACATCTCTGTTTGACAACCAAACTTGGTAATGTCTAAGTGTCTCCCACATGGAATTAGTTTTAGCAGCATGAATGTTGTAGGATTGAAGGGGTTATTGAGAGAACCTGGGGCTTGGCATGTGTGGCAGAGTTAGAGTCCCCGAAGAGGCTGTTGGTGAAGGTGAAGTCTCAGTGGCAGTGGGAGTCCCAGATTATTTGGGATGCCAGGACCTTGGGGTGACCACCAATGACAGTGACAGGTGTGGAGTAGAGCTATCTTGAGCCTATATGACAACCTATCTGTACTTCAGATGGCAGGTCCAGAGAGGGGGGACTACTCAAGCCTTTTGGAGTTTAAATGATAATGGGTCCCAGACATTGGGTAATGAGCCATTTACTCTGTTGGATTTTGGTTTTGCTTTTTTTCTGATTGTAACTGTGCCTTGCTTCTTCCCTCTTGGAATAAAAACGTTTACTTGTTTTTGATTTTATAGGAATCCACAGTTGAATAGCTTGAACTGTTTGGGAGGCACCCAGGCAGTGGGACCCAGACCTGTCCTTAGTGCATGAGCTGGCTGTTTGGAACCTTGGGCTTACACAGGGACACTTTGCTCAGCCTGGAAGGAGGGGACTGGACCTGCCTGTACTGAATCCACCAGGTTGAATTGAATCCCCAGGGGAGTCTTGGCCCTGGAGGAGATGGGAATGGAGGGGAGGGGATCGGGAGAAGGTGGGGGTGGGAGCGGGAAGGGGGAGGACAGGGGAACCCATGGCTGATGTGTAAAATTAAAACACAAATAAATAAAAAAGGAAAAAAAGATATCAAATATTTTAAAGAAATGTTGAACTTCTAAGTAGTGAATTTTTATAAGATTGTGAGATTTTTAAAAGTTAAACCATGTTATGTTATATTGTGATAGTAACATGAGATTTGGGGGATAAACAAGAAAGGAAAATGTTTAAAGTGTTGTGGCTTAATAGTGATGCATTAGGGCTGGAGAGATGGCTCAGCAGTTGAGAGCAGTGGCCGCTCTTCCAAAGGACCTGGGTTCAATTCCCAGCACCCACATGGCAGCTCACAACTGTCTGTAATTCCAGTTCCAGGGGACCTGACACCCTCACACAGATATACATGCAGGCAGAACACCAATGCACATAAAAAGTGATGCATATTTGTATCAAGTTGACAAGGGGTTGTCTTAGTTACTGTTCTATTGTGGTGAAGAGACACCATGACCAAGGAAACTTATAGAAGAAAGCATTTAATTAGGGCTTACTTATGGTTTCAGAGGGTGAGTCCATTTTCATTGTGGTGGGAAGCGGATAGGCATGGTGCTGGAGCAGTAGCTGAGAGCTGAGCGCTTTATAACCTGATTTGCAGGTAACAAGCAGAGAGAGACACTGGGTCTGGTGTGGGCTTTGAAATCTCAAAGCCCAATTCCTCCAACAAGGACATACTTCCTCCAACAAAGCCACACCTCTTAATTCTTCCAAATAGTTCATCAACTGTGGACTAAGCATGCAAATATATGAGCCTATGGGGGTTATCTAAACCATCACAGGGTCTGATTGTGCTTTTTTTTTGTGGTTTTGTTGTTTTATTAATTTGACACAAAGTATAGTCACCCGGGAAGAGGGGACATTAATGGTGTCATTGTCCCTATCAGAAGAGATTGTTCTGTGTGCTTATCTGTGGGTCATTTTCTTGATTCATGATTGGTATGGGAGGGCCACTGTGGGAAATGCCACCCTGAGGCAGATAATCCTGGGTCATATAAGGAAGCAAGCTAAGAAAGCCAGGGGAAGCAAGCAAGCCAGTCAGCAGCATCCCTCCACATTCCCTGCCTCTGTTTCTGCCTGACGTCCCTCAACAGTTAACTGTGATCAGGATGTGGAAGCCAAGTAAACCCTTTCCCCCCCAAGTTGCTTTTGGTCTTAGTGTTTGCCGCAGAAACAGCAAACCAGGACAGTGGTACACCCACTGTGTAAGAGAGGTTACAACACCTAGCAAGTTTCCCATGCCTTTCCCCATGCATGAGAAGACAAGGGAGGTCAGACCATAAATCTGATGCCTACCTCTGGCTACTTGGCCATGAGCTTTGGCTTGTGTGACTTTCTCCAGGAAGTGAAGGAGTCCAGGTTCTCTGACAGCCTTCTTGCTGTTGGACTACCCCCATATCGCAGGTCATCAGACAGCTGCAGCCAGAGGAGCCCGGCGAGTCTTAGGTGCACGCTTGCCTTTTGTCTCTGTTCAGCTTATGTAGATCAGAAACCCACCTACCTCTGTGCTCTGTGTAGTACCCACAGACTGTGAGGTCTGTGGACCGTGTGTGATTGATGGTTGTGTTAATCTGAGTAATAACAGGCATTTTGGGCAACTGCAAATGCGGTGAGTGGATGGCCCAGGCTAAATGTTTCTCTCTTTAAACATAAAAGTGAAAGTCAATTCATCAAGCAAGCAGACCAAGAGGCCTTCACATCGGCTCTGGAACAACACTTTATTGACAGTTCACAACAAAAGTACCAATTGTGTGACAGCTGGTAGACAAACTTTGTATAAGGGAGTTCCCTCCCCCCAGGCCTCAATTTGTTGGTATTAATAGTTCTCCCTGGTAACAGAACTCTTCTCACATCCAGGGGTGTGCAGGTGCTTCTGTGGGGAATGTGCTCGAGGAGAAATGGAATTATGTTTTCAAGAAGTGCAGGAATTACTTAGAGCAGTGAGTGTTGGTGATGGTGTGGAGAAATGGGAAGTCTTCTTTTGGTGGGGAGGTTAAATAATGCAGGCAGTGTGCAAAACAGTGAGGAGGTGCCCCCAAAATTGAAAATGGAACTACCTTGTCACTGAGCAATTTTGCTTCTGGGTATTGATCCAAAATAATGCAGAGCAGAATCTCAGAGGGTTGTTTGTGCACTCAAGTACACTGCAGTATTATTTCCCAGCAGCCAGGGGACAGACTGCCCAGATGATCCCGGCGTATCGTGAAACCTGACTGAGCCTTTCCAAAGGAAAACTTGACATTTGTTTCAACTTGGTAAATCCTGAAAGAACCAATACTCTGCAATTCCACTCACGTGAGACACCTCATTGTTCCATTTGTTTGGTTTTTCTACTTGACACAAACTAGAGTTATCTAAGAGAAAGTGCCTAAGACAGGCCTGGGGGCAAGCTTGTGGAGCTGAGTGACGGTAGATGTGGCAGGCCCAGATCGCTGTGGGTGGTGCTACCCCTGGGCTGTTGGTCTTGGTTGCTATGAGAAACCATGGCGAGCAAGCCATGAGAGCAAGCCAGGAAGCAGACCCCCTCCATGGGCTCTGCCTTCGTTCTTGCCTGGACTTTGCTCGGTGATAAAGTGTTACCTGGACGTGTAAGATAAACCCTTTGGCCCCCAGGTTGCTGTTGGTCACAGTGTTTCATCACAGTGATAGCAACCCTCACTAAGACATTAATGTAGTTTAAATCATAGAAACAGAATATAGGAATGTGATTGCCAAGGGCTGGAGAGAAGGAAGAGGGAGAATTAGTGCTTAATACAAGTCCTGGTTTCCCAAGATACTCTTACACAACAATGTGAATATACTCAACACTATTGAACTATATACACTTTAAAATGGCAAATATGGCAAATTCCGCACTGCGTGTTCATGATCTCAGTTTCAAAATCAGGTAAACAAGTCTATGGCTTGGTCAGTAAAGCACTTGCTATTATGAGGACTCGACTGATCTCCTGAACCTACGTAAAAAAAAAAAAAAATCCTAAAAATCCTGGTGTGGCCCTCTCTTGTCCACTGGTACTAGCAAAGTGGGCACAGGCAGATCCCTGGCGCTCGCTGGCCCCACCTCATCTAATTGTCAAATTCCAGGCCAGTGTCTTGAGATATAAGATGGATAGCAGCTGAGGGATGACATCCAAGGTTGTCTTCTGGCCTCCACATGTACCAGGACGCGCGCAGGCGCGCGCATGCGCGCGCGCGCACACACACACACACACACACACACACACACACACACACACACACACAGTTAAAACTTTTTCTTTGAAGTTTTGTAGTGGATAGGCATCCCAGCATTGGCCTGGAAGTTCCAACCCCCACTGAGGCTTCGGTAATGGTCACACCCACAAGGCGGGGCAGAGGAGGAAGCAGAAGACGAAGGATCGGGAAGGACTCACTCTCTTGGTTCCTGGACGCGGGACGCGAGAGGTGGACCGAGCAGAGTTCTCCAGTGAACGCCTCCGGACTACCCTATACCTTTGCCAGACTCTGCGACCTACCCCTTCATTTTGTAAGTTACCCCACAAAATAAACTTCCCTTTTAACTACGTGGAGTGGCCTTAATAATTTCACCAATAAAGTTTCTCTGTAGACATAAGTTCTTTGGCAACAGAATCAGCCACTTGGATTTTTATCTGGGTGTATCTTTCAGCTTTTGTATATTTGGATTTTCTTATACCAAGATTTGCCTGTAATCTGGGCGTGGGGGACTCAAGTAGTCAGTTCCAGCATCTCTGGGTCTGCTGACCTCAGGTCATCACTCTCTTCCCACCCCAAGGGGCAAAACCACACAGAAGAACTGGGGCTCTGTATATACACAGGGGTTCTCTTGAATGGTTCTGGAGGTGATGGATTTGTCAGAGCTAGGAATGAGGGACAGGGTGTTGGGACCTTGATGTAGCTTCTACATGTGATATAATTGTATACTTGTGTTTTCCACCAGGACAGGGCTTCTTGCACCTTTGGGATTTCCTGACAGGACCTCCTCTGGAACACACATCAGTTTAAGCTAGTAGAATGACTTTGGCAGGGTAGGGGCTGGAGGGTGGAGAGGTGAGGGGAGATGGGTATGGGGATAGTTGCCAGAGGGACCAATCAGTTGATTAGAAGGTTGGAATTTTCAGCAAACTTCTCCCTCTGGGGATGTACGACTTGACGTTTAGTTAAATGGACAAAGGGCAGTGGTTTAATTCAATTTGCCTACCTATTGAAAGTCCACAAATTCCTGTAAACAACAGGGTTCAGACATTGAGGCTGAAGATGCTGAGAAGCAGGTGAGTCCAGAGAAGGTCTGAAGCTTTACAACATTACCCCCTCCAACAGCTCACCCTTTATCTCCACCATTTGGCCATTTCTGAGCTGCATGCTTCACAATAAACTTGTGATCCTAAGCATTTATGAGTTCTGAGATACAACTATTGAGCCTGAGGAGAAGATCAGGGGAGCCCCTGCATGGCTAACCAGTTACAAGAATAGGTGGCCCCGATCTGGGATTGGTACCTGAAGTCAAAGGTCATCTCATAGGGCTGAGCCCCTACCTCCTGGGACCCGATACTAAGTCCATATAGCTAGTATAGGGATGGAACTGACCGGAAGTGCCTCCAAGTAATGCCAAGCCTCCCCAGGTCTGGACAGTTAATGTTTCTTCTTTCTAAGAAATGCCATTGAAGAAGATGTCACCTATGAAGGGAGGTGGAGAGTTTCAAACCAGCCTGGCAGTGAGGTGTGAGTGGCAGCCAGGCTGACCAAACAAGGGCTAATGTTAGGGCTATTGTGTGTCAAACTGACCCAGGCTAGCCACATAGGCACGGCCAGTGACAATCCTTCCTTCCTGCAGAAGTCTCATTGCCGCCAGAGATGCTCAGAGAGGAACCATGAGCTCAGAAAAACACCATATTGTTCTGTGATGTCACCCTTGGAATGTTCTGAGTGTTTTGGTGACCAGCTTATGAACAGGACCTATACCTGGCATCTCACCTTGGTATGGCTTTTTACTTGATACAGAAATAATGGTTTAAAACCAGGGAGAGCTGCCACAGTCTCTGCTTCAAAGACTTGAAAGAGGGTTTTATATCAGTTAATTCCTGTCTTGGTTTTTGTTCAGTGATCCATAACTCTTCATGTCAGCTACCATCTACACATAACTTTAGAGTGAGATTTGTTTTATGAGGTATATAATTGGTAAGGAGGTCATGAATGTGTAGAAATGTAGTTATGTATTCCAGGTGAGCCACTAAGGCCCCGAGGATGGGTTAAGAAGGAGAACTCTAATTTTTTCTTTTTTACAGCACTCGAGGCCAAATTTTACAAGAAAGAGAGATACCAGATCTGAAAGCCTAGAAATTCCAATCAATGTGGTCCTACCTCAGGTAGGGACAATCACGGGAGGATGCAACTTACCAGTTTTAGCTAGAGTAACCCTGTTTCCAAACCTTACAGAATGAACAGAGAAGTCAGCAGCTCAGATTCTTGTCATGTTGTTTGTTTGTTTGTTTGCTTGTTTTTCCCTGGCTATGTGTCTTGGGGAGGACACATGGACTCTCTGGACCTTGGGATCCTCTGGCCTTGAATGAAGGGGCTGGGTTGGATGGTCAGGTCCTCCAGTGCTAGCCTTTCAAGGTCTGATGATACTATGAGAAACATCTAACCTTATCAAAGGAGACCCTTCATTGCATGGTGGTGTATAACCACTCTGGATATCCATGGAGAACTAGAGTTGGACCTTGAAGCCATATGCATAAGAATGAACCCAGGAGCTGAAACCCCAGCCCCAGCATGTGGCCTACTTGCCTCTGTCAAGAGAAGTAAGCCCTGCTATGGGCCAAAGATGGTTGTCTGGGGATGGACATTCGCTTCTTTCTTTTGAGGCCAGTGAAGGGTTAAAACCCTTGCAGTAGGTGGTCTCCAGGTCTCCTGCACACAGCAGATTTCTTGGGGGTACCCCTTGTATCTGACTGTCTCTCCGGCTGCTATGTCACAAAGGGGTGGCCTTGCTCTCTCCAGAGTCATCCAAGCGCTCATTAGAAGATCAGGGTCACGCAGCCAGTGGAGGTGAAATGTAGGATGGAGGGACCCAAGGCACAGGTAATTGACCTACGAGTTTGGTCGAGGGAGGTGTGTACAAAAGAGGACGGCTCTCTAGCTGGTGCTCTGTGTTAGTGTACTTACAACAAGCTCAGCAAATGTGGGCAGGGGGAGACAGAGAGACAAGACAAGAGAACAACCTGGATATTCATTCGGTTTCCTTACAGCATGGTCGTGAGCGTCACTGCTACACCTCTTTCTGCTCATGAAAGCTAAGCCAGAATATTAGATAACTGTGTCCTGGTCAACCCTAGAAGGACAACCTTGCTGGGTCTGGTTCTGAATATGTAAAATACACATCTGTGCCTGAGGGTGGCCATGGTTCCTTAGGTGTACTTTATTAGCCCACATATTAGGGGCAGACAGGAGATAGCAGCCTAGGTGTGGGAGTGGAAAGGGGGTTGGGAATAAGATCTGAAAGTAGTTGTGTTAATTACTGTTTGCATTGTTGGGACCAAATACCTGGCAGGAAGCGAGCCAAGGGATGAAGTCTTTTTTTTTTGCTCTTGGTTCAGGGGATGAGTCCATTGAGAGGCAGAAGCTGTGGTGGTGGGGCTGCTGCCTCACATCATGGCAGATCAACCTGGGTTTTTCTTCAGTCGAGGATCCTAGCTCATGAGTACTAACCATATTTAGTATGGGCCTTGCATCTGTTAGTCCTCCCCTGATAAAGTCCCCACAGCCACATCCAAGGGTGTGTGCCTTGCTGATGACCTAGGTGTTTCTTAATCCAGTAAGCTGACACAAAGCCTTCATTACTGTCATGTGATAGAAAGATTAGATCCATCTACTCCGGGCACAACTTTTCTGTCCCCGTCTCTCAGTGCCAGCTTAGCAGTCAAGGAGAAAACGTGGTTTGAGAAGTCTTGGGTTTGTTCTAGTGCCCTCAGGCTTACTTCCTGTGCCGTAGGACCTGATGTGGTTACTTGGATCTTGCAAAGTGGAGGGATGTGGAATGAAGGGGTCACTGCTGTCTGGAGATTCTTCATTGCCAGATGAAGCCTTGAGTATGCCAGTCCGGCTTAGCTAGTGGTCATCTAAAGGTCAGTGAAGCAGGAAGAGGAGGTTTACTCAATGTGGCAACACTGGAAGGAGGAACGAAGGGGTCTAGTGATGCTCCAAGTCCACCTTGACAGGAAGTTTAGGTTTAAGTAGAGTCACAGAGGTTCACATAACTAAGCGGTCCTGCTCTGGGCGTGGTCCAGTCCAGCATCATTATCTCATCCCAGTCTCTTCCACAGGGTGATCTGACAAGTTAACACAACTGTGTGACATCTCTTTCTGAGAGACAATCTCCCCCCTCTGGCTGGTACCAGCCTTCCTCTTTTACCTTTTCCAAACATAGGACTACTGGAGAAATTTCTTAGGGTCCACTGTTTCCATAATCTGATATCTAGAAGGATGGACATAAGTATCTCTTTAGAATATCTTCATTCCTGCCAGGATGGTTACAGGCACATGCCAGGCAACCTGCCAGGATACCTTAGATGGATCCTCTTGGGTAGGGAAGTAGGCGTGGATTACTAGTTGATGTAAACTGAGCCCACCCATAGGGCTGTGAAAAGGGCCTATCTGCTCATGTAACCCCCAAATGAGATAGTGGGGGCAAAGGATTACTATGAGAAACAAGGTGAGGAAGGATACTGATGGAGTGTTGACGATGTCATGTGTTGGCCACAGAGTCACACAAGTATAAGGCAGAGATTTCACAGCTGTGGGAATTGGGAGACTCAGTAGCAAGGACAGAGCCGAGATTTAACCCAGATCAATGCCTAGCCTGTCATGCTACTCAGCGGGGCCAAGTGATGTCTTAGCTCTTATTCTCTTGCTTCTAGAAGCTAGTGTGTCCTTTCTTCTCATCTGGATTGCTACCGGTAACCTCAGCTGCCTGTATCTTTCCACCCCAGGTAGCTTCATTCTGAGTTGAGTCCATTTGGAAGGGAATTATAACAGTACCTCTGGCTCCCAGCTCTCAGCCCTATTGGGTGGCTGGAGTTCTCAATTATACTGTAAATGCTACTACTCACTAGTTATCTATCGCCTTTAGGTCTCTTCAGGTCTTATTGATTTCGCATTTTTCTTCCTCATGCTGAACATGTGTGTTTTCACATCTATTTTCTTCTAGCACATTAGCTTGCAAGCCACAGTGTTATTTCCTGTCCAGGCAACTGATCTCCTTCTATGCACAGACTCACTTTTCCAGGCATTCAAGCTTCCCAGTGAGCTCTCAGTGCATGTCATCAGTGGAAGATCTACATCTGGATGAGAATGAGCTCTGATAGCACTTTCTGGTGCCCTCCATTTCCCCTTATCTTTTTTCTCTTTCCTCTTCAGTTCCCAGAAATGCCAACTGAAACAGTTTCAGAGCAAGATTTTAGGAAAGTCTATCCATTAGCTAAGATGAGTACATCTGGCACCTTCTTTATGCTCTTTGCTGTTAGCATTAAAAATCTATCAAAACTAATCACTTTTACATTGTGAATGATCTTTTATCTGTTAGCATTTATTAAAACAAACACTGTATTTAGCTATTTGGCACACCAGAGGGTTTTTTTGTTGTTGTTGTTTTTTGTTTTGTTTTGTTTATGACAGTGGAGCTCAGCTGTGAATTTAGCACTGTGGTTTTCCCTTTTAGGACCCTGGTGCCCTTCAATTTCACATGCATTAAAAGTACTCCAGCAGGCTGAGCATCCCCTACTCATTAACCCTCAATAGTGTTGGCAAAGCAGGTGCTTTAAAAACTTGGTCAACCAGTATGAGCTTTCTGGGAGCATGTGGACATCTCTTCTGGGTGGTAGTAGTGACATCTTTTACGTAAGGGAGAGAACTACAGTGATGTTTCCTCAGTACCATTACTATCACAAAATGTCCAAGGCCAGACAGTTCAAAAAGAATAGAGGCTGGCCATTCAAGAGCATGGCACAATACTAGCACCTGCTCATCTTCTGGCAAGGGCCTTCATACTGTGTCCCAACATGGTGGAGGGCATCACTTGGTGAGATACAGCAAGCCGCAGAGAGCTCACTTTATAACAGATGTTCCTGCAACAGCCCATTGACCCATGACTGGGCTCATCCATTCCCTCATGATCCAGTCTGCCTCACATAGGTCTCACTTCTCAAACACCATTAGCACGTGACTTTGGGGATGAAGCTCCCAGCACATGAAATGGAGAGGCCACATTCAAACCACAGCAGTGCATGTCACCTAAGCCTGGCTGGTCAGTCTAGTCCCATTCCCAAACTCTTTAAGTGGAAGGCCAGCAACCCCAGTACCTCTATCTAAGAAGATTCCTCCTTGAGAGTTTTAGACTTTAGAAATCACGTGGCACCAGGAAGAGACTCGGGTGACATCCCTCCCTTTCTCCATTGCTTTTTGTCCCCCACTTTTCAGTTGGAAGCTCGCTGTGTTTTTCAGGGTCCCTGGAAATAGTATCCCACACAGTCATTTGTGGTGATACACTGTATCTCCCCAAAAATACTGTGTGCCCCTAATAAAGCTTATCTGAGGATCAGAGGAAAAAGCCAGCCACTAGAGTAAACATAGAAGTCAGGCCGTGGTGGCACACATCTTTAATCCCAGCACTAACCATAGAGGTCTGGAGGTCTGTACAGACAGAGAGGAAGTGATGTAGCAGGGTGGAGAGAGGAAGTGAGATTGCAGAGCAGAAAGGCATATAGACAGGAAGCAGGTCTCCTGGAGACTGAGGTGTCTGTAAGGTGAAGTTGGCTGTGGCTTTTCCTATTCTTCTGATCTCTCAGATTTTTACCCCAATGTCTGGCTCTGGGCTTTTTATTAATAAGATCATTTAGCAAGTTGTCTTACGGTCATTGGTGATTTAAAGCATCTACATCAGAAATGAAATACCAGTGCTCAGGAAGGATTCCAGTCCACAGGTAGGGTTTCAGGCAGCTGTGAGAGCCGTGCTTGTACCCAGGGCTCCTCCTGGATCCCCAGCATTAACACATTGCTGGGTCACAGCTATGAGTACACTATTCCTTGCTCCTGAAGACAGACTCCCTTGGTCACCTTTTGATCACCTAATGGGGGAGGTCTGATGAGCCTAGGAGCCACATGTGCTCCGTCCTACAACTTCATTCCCTACTCCGTCATGAAGGAGCTCACTTGGTTCTTTTTTGCCTGTTGGTCTCTATGTCTACGTGAGAACATGCCCCTAAGGCCAAGAATAGACCCTCCCCCCATTGACTGAACCTCTTAGGCTCAGTAGAAACCCTCCATGATGTTCCAAGCACAGATAGACCTTTTTGTCAGGACCCAGGTCATCAAACAGATTAGATCAGCCAATGGAAGAAATCTGGGACTATCACTGACCTGGCCCAAGACCCCAACTGAGAAGGGCAGGGCTCTGAGCGCCAGTTAAAGGAGATTGGGGTCTTGAATCTATGGGTATTTGCTTAGCTTTGTTGCTTATATTTTGGTGGAGCATTTTGTAAAGCAATGTATTCAGTATTTCATGATGGTTTAGAACAGGAATTGTTAAGTATCACCAGCAGGACTCTGGTCTTTGTGACATCATGTCTACCACTTGTCCCCTTCTGAGCCCAGGAAGCAGGCACAGAGGCCATGTGTAGGCTCATTTTCAGAGGTGATGGAAAAACAAGAAGTTCTCAATAGGACTCAGTCATGGCACTTTTGAGATCAAGGCTCTTGGGGCTTGGGACCTCTGCTTCGGGTTCTAGGTTCAAGATGATGACATGTCTACTGTCTGGGTTTCGTGTCTGTTGCTGTGATAAAATGTCCCCAATATAAACAGCTTAGGGGAGAAAGGGTTTATCTGATTTACAATTCCAGGTTACAGCCCATCACTGTAAGGAAGTCAAGAGAGGAAGGCCAGACACCTAGCCACATCCACAGTCAAGAGAGGGGGAGGCTAGTTGCACATGCTCTTCTAGTATTTAGTTTGCTTTCTCTACTCTTATACAGTTCAGGACCCAAACCCAGGATGTGGCACTACCCACAGCGGGCTGAGTCTTACCATATCAATTAACCCAATGAAGAAAACCCCTCAAAAAGAAAAAGAAAAGAAAAGAAAATACCTCCCAATCCAGATAATTTCTCATTGAGATTTCCCCCCACCAGGTGATTCTAGATTGATGATTAAAACTACCCAGCATGGATGCTCAGGATGCTGTGTGCAGGAGGAAGCCTTTAAAGGGGTGGTTATTAGATTCTGAATATTTGAATATATAGATGGAGAGAAGGGGAGGAAGGCTTTTTTGGGAAAGGAACCCATACATAGGCATTAAATCCATACCTTATCTATATATCATATACAACTCATAATAGTTATATGCACTGTTTCAGTGTACCTGTGTCTTTGCATGATGGCAGGTGTGGAATTTTTTGCTTGCAGCATCCCGTGGATGTTCAGAAAGCTTCAGATTTGGGGCACTCTGAAACGGAGATTCTTCGGGTTAG
Source organism: Onychomys torridus (assembly GCF_903995425.1). Classification (NCBI taxonomy): domain Eukaryota; kingdom Metazoa; phylum Chordata; class Mammalia; order Rodentia; family Cricetidae; genus Onychomys; species Onychomys torridus. The sequence goes on along the minus strand of NC_050451.1, from coordinate 63,816,876 downwards.
GAATGTTCAGGCTGAAATATTCCATTTGACAGTGTTGTGAGGATTAAGAGAATTATGTAGGTAAAACGCAAGCACATAAGCAGCTGGGCAGCCTGCATCTCCAGCTCTGAGGGATCTGACACCCTCTTCACAGAGGTGCAGTTACCCCAAGTTAAATGTTAGAAACTGATAGTCACACAACTTGCCCAAATTCTTATAACTGATAAGTAGCAAGGAGACAGAGGTTAAAAAGAGAAAAAAAAGGCTGATTCTAAAATCCATGCCTTTAGTTTCTACCATATGATTGAATCTTATTATCTGTGGGCTTTCATTTCTTGAGACAGGGTCTTTCTCTGTGTAGCCCTGGTTGGCCTGGAACTTGCTATGTAGACCAGGCTGGCCTTGGAGTTCTGGTTATGTTCCTATCTGCACTGCCTCCATGTTGCTGGCCTGCACAAAGCATAGCTCATTATTCATAGACTTTGTAGTTATGAATTTATAGACCTTTGACTAGTCCAGCATCAGGGCTCATAGAATCCTTGTGGTCACTCTTGGACCTGTAGAGAGTTTGTGTGGCCATGTGTGGCCAAGAACTGGGCTCCAGGCACCTCTTGTTTGAACTCTCAGCCTGGAAAGTAATGTCCGGTTTTCAGGTTCTAGACCACTATGCGCCTTTTGCTGGCTGTTTCCCTGCTTAAAGTGGCATCTGCACGCCTTGTTCCTAATTACAGTGTGTCTGTGCTATACCTCCTGGAGCAAGCTTGTTGGATAAGCTCTGCCCAGGCACGGTGCATCCACTGTCAACCTCCAGATCCGTGAGGGAGTCTTTAAACAGAAACACAGTGATCAATTGACAGGAATTTTCATGACCAGAGCCTTTTATAGAAACCGAGCCTAGCATTTCCCCTAGGCACCGGAGTTCGGTGTTCGCTCATTAATTGAAGAAGAAAGCTACCTAGCATAACCAAGGCCGGCTGGATTTCCTTGTGAGGATTCCCGGAGGTGAGGTGAGGGGTCTCCTGGCCTCTTAGTCCACCAGAGTCCTTGCAGAGCCCCTCCATTAACAGTTTCCCTGCTCTCTCCCACAGAGGGGCACCACTGAGCCTTTCCTGAGGCTCCACAACCAGTACAACACTCCTCGTTGCTCCAGGCAGGCTGCCTTGCCCCGGATGAGCCGCAGAGTAGTCAGCCAGCATTCCTACCCACTCAACCGCTTCTCTTCTGTGCCCTTGGACCCCATGGAGCGCCCCACCTCCCAGGCTGACCTGGAACTGGACTACAACCCTCCCCGGGTGCAGCTCAGCGATGAGATGTTCGTCTTCCAGGACGGGCGGTGGGTGAACGAGAACTACCGCCTACAGTCCCCTTACTTCTCCCCGTCCTCCTCTTTCCACCATAAACTGCACCACAAGAGGATGGCCAGGGAGCACTTGCTGCAGGAGGAGAACAAGACTCTCCGGGATGAGAACAGGGCCCTGCGGGATGAGAACAGGGCCCTCCGCAAGGAGAACAAGATGCTGCAGGTCTTTTGGGAAGACCACAAGGCCACTCTGGGCCACGAGGAGAGCCAGTCCCCCTCGCCATTGCTGCACAAGGACACAGCCTCGCAGGAAGTAGTGAAGAAAGACAACGCCACCTTGCCTGTCCAGCGTAGCAAGGAGAACACCTTACACCTCATTCGAGAGGAGAACCGGGCCCTCCAGCAGTTGCTGGAACAGAGGCAGGCCTACTGGGCCCAGGCAGAAGACAGTGGCACTTCTGCCGAGGAGGGTAAGCCCACCTCTTCACCCAAGGAGGAGCCCCATAACCCTGGGCTTCTTTCAGATCAGAGCCCAGGCCTCTCCTCCCCATTTGAGGAGCCCAAAGGGCCCCCCACAACACAGGAGGACTCTAAGACACTGCGCGCCCTGAGGGAGATGGTTAACAACTTGTCTGGGCCATCTGGGGAAGATGAGGGTCAAGTAGGCCCGAAGCTAGCTGACAGCACTCAGCTTATGCAGCTGCTGAGGGAGATGAACCAGGCGCTGCAGGCCCTGCGGGAGGAGAACCGGCTGCTGCAGGAGGAGAACCGGGCTCTGCATGTCCTCCGTGACGTGCATCGCATCTTCCAGGAGGAGAACAAGGCCCTGTGGGAAAACAACAAGTTGAAGCTGCAGCAGTGCATGGTCATTGACACGATGACTGAGGTCACAGCCCGGATGGAGATGCTTGTGGAAGAGCTGTGTGCCTCCGCCTCAGCCAAGAACAACAAAGATCCCAAGAAGCCCAGCAGGGTCTGAGGCCTTGGCAGCAGACATTGACACCAAGATCAAGCACGGTACACGAGGCCAGAGAGAACCCTCTGCCTTCCTTTGTCTTCCCCACCTTCGCAGCGCCCCAGTGCATGCCTGTGCACCAGCAGAGAAAGGGTCATCCTACACCCAGAGACACAATAAAGGCAGAGGAGGCTGGGGCCAGCCAACACCAGCGTGGCATTTTAGCTTCTTCTCATCCTGCGTCCTCTTTTAACTTCCTGCTTCCTCGTTGGCTTCCTGGCCTCCTCTTTTCTCCTCCTTCCTCATCAACCTTCTTATTATTCAATCCCCTTTCCTCTTCCTTCAACCTCTGTGCTTTTTCTCCCCTTCTACAGCCTTAGCTGGGGGTAGTGGTACATTTCTGTATTCTTAGGACTCAGGAGGTTGAGGCAGGAGGATTGTGAATTTAAGGTCTATCTAGGCTACTGTAGTAAAAAAGCAAGGGACTGAGGTGGGGCCCATGAAATGGGATGATGGACAGCGACTTTAGTCTTTAGAGCAAAACTAAGCTGAAAGTCAGAGTTCCTCTAGACCTCTACCCTTACTCATCAATACTCCCACCAAAATTTATAAAAATTGATGCATCTACATCGACTCATCATCAGCCTCATAGTTTGTTAGGATTCTCTGACTATGTTCCTTAGACAATGAGCCAAGAACTATTATCTACCCCTCTCCTGGAGGTCTTGGCATGTTGTGACCCTCAGCATCCTTAGAACCCTGTGTGGTGGGCACTACCATCTCCAACAGACATGGAAACAGGAATTCTAAGACCAGCAATTGACAGGAGAAGCAAGTTGTGACTTCTTCTGCAGGTCAGGCTCCTTCCATGAGACTCTCTGCCAGTTTCCTAGTCTCTAAAAATTAAAAGTGGTTTTGGTATCTGTTTTCCAGACTTAAGAACTTGACAAGTCTTACCCCCAAAGCAGCCTTGGAAATCCCAGAGGTTTTCCTCACACTAGTAGGTGACATGTTTACTCTGCACGCAGGGTAGACAGTGATGGATGTACAGGAGAAGGCTAGTCATTTATTCTGCTCATGTCGCCAGAGCCTGAAAAATGAGAACTGGTTGTTGATGGGCCTTTGGGTCTTAGTGCTTTTTCCTCTTCTGTTTGTTAATTTATCATTCAGGGTATCATAAAATATCCCACCTGTTTGCCAGTGTAATAACCCCAGGGTATGTGTGTGGGGTGGGGGTGGGGTTACTTTTGTCTTTTGATGGAACCAAATTGATTCTGTTATCCTAGACAACAGGAAGACAGAAGACACACTCTCCTAAAGTCTGTGTTCCCAATATTTAACTTGGATGAATCTATATAACAGCAGTTGCATGCTGTCTCACAAGCTGAGAGAGCTCAGAGAACCTAATACTGTTTAGCCATGTCAACTTTCTCTGTCGGCCAGAATCTAAATGGATGGAAAATAAGCCAGACAAGCCATAAGATGCCATTTTTATGGCATGGGGGAGATTTATTTCAGAACATTGCTTCCTTGTACAACACAGTGCAATCTGTCACATTGCCGGCACTCTGGTGGAATCTACCTTCTGGTGGAGCAGTGAGAGAGTTCACTGTTTCCTTTTTTAAAATTTTTTACTTATTTATTTTATGTGCATTTGTGTTTTGTCTGGGTGAGCATGTCAGATCTTGGAGTTAGGCAGTTGTGTGTTACTGGGTGCTGGGAACTGAACCCTGGTCCTCTGCAAGAGCAGTCAGTGCTCTTAACTGCTAAGGCATCTCTCCAGCCCCTCACTGTTCACTCTTATAGGAAGGTTTCCTCTAGGCATCTGAGTTCTAGGCCTGCCTTTAAGTTCAACATTAGGCCTTTATCAAATAGCTGAAGCCTTCCCTTTGCAGGTAGATCTTGGGGCTGAGCCTCAAAGCTCTGCATTTGGAGAGTTAAACATTCTACCTTTCCTGTATTTTATCACTTGGCTGTTGGCTTGGCTGACTTTCTTGGTTGCTATAGTCAACTACTATTCTTTGCTGAGTTGGCTAGATTTTGTCCATATGATATCTAGCTGTAAGTTGAAGGTCAGGGTCAATAGAAAACATTTACAGTCTAGCTAAGTAACAGAAACAACAACCCTAGAATTCACCGGGGAGGGGGGATAGTGGTGGGGTGGGGGGGTATTCTTACAGGTAAACTGTGTAAAGTGCATCATTTTATTACTTTTTATTATTATAAGGAAACAAAGCTAGGTATTTAAAAACAAGTTTGTCTATAGTACAGTTGTAGAGATTCCTAGGGCATAGAGCTAGTCTCAGGCCATCTCAGGTGAGGACTCATGGTGGATGGCAGTTCAAGGGTAGAAGTACATAGGGAGAGATCAAATGACTTTGCAGGAAGCCGAAGAAGCTGAGGCATAGCCCGCTTGTTCTTTTATAGCAGTCTTCTGGAGACCTAACATTTGGGTCCTGTATTAGTTACTTTTCTGATGCCGTGATAGAACACCATGACCAAGGCAACTAACTTACAGAAGAATGCGTTTTGGCTTCTGGTTCCAGAGGAATATAGTCCATAATAGCAGGGGCAGCATGGGAGTAAGCAGTAGGCTGCAGACATGGCTGCAGGCATGGGAAGCTGAGAGCTCACATCTCCATCAGCAAACAAAACAAATCAAGTGGCCCAAGGATTTAATCTCTCCAATCCCTTCCATGATGGACCTCCTCCAGCAAGGTGCACTCCCCCAAATCTCCCCAAACAGTGCCACCAACTGGGAACCAAGTGTTCAAATGCTGAGCCTATGGGGGACAATCTCAATCAAACCACCACAGGTCCCAGTGACCTGAGACTCTCTCACTGGGATCTGTAACCAGACAGGAATTCACATCTTGGTGAGGTCAAACCCAAACCAGCATGGCTAGGAAATAAAAGAATGGAGAAAGATTTATGACCTTCTGCCAGTAAGGAAAATATGGGGGTTATTTCTAAAACAAAACAAAGACCCCTTAAAGGAGGCATGAGGATAGTTTCCTGGGAGTCTGTACATATGGGAAAGCACTTTAGGGATAAGTGCACACCTGAGCATGCTCAGTTAAAGAGTATATTTCTGGGCATGCTCAATTTAAGGTCACAGTTCAAGCAAGAAATTTGGAGGCTATATCTTGGCATGCATAGCTCAAGGTTATGGAAGACATGTTCACTTGGGCACATGCGGAATTTGTGACTTAAAAACATCAGACAGGATTGCCTGTGGGCATGCTTAGTTTTCTCCAAAAATCTTTTCTTTTTTATATCCCAAAACAAAAGGAATCCTTTGAATGTGCTTTAATACAGGAATTGGTCCTTACATGTTCATGCCAAGCTTAGAGTTTAACATTCCTACCTTTTAAAAGTCCCACAATCCATGTTGCCACTTATGGACACCAAACTTCCCCTTGGATGAAACATTTGAGCTCCATTTAAACGCTAACAGTCATCCTGAGCTTTGCAAAGTACACAATGACAGTCAAATATCAGGAAGACTCTGAGGGAAGCCCTTAGTGATCGAATTCTACTCTTGAGTGCTTCTCTTTGCTCTGGAATTTCCATAAATGAAAATGACCAGTCTCCACGGAGTCAATGCTTGCCCAGCCTTACACTGGGAAGCATGGAAATCATCGAGAAGAAGAGGATGATGGGATGAAGTGCCTGCCAGAGGAAGCTGGGTGATCTCTAAGCACTTCTCAGTGAACAGTTTATTGGCTTCCAGTTGAGTTTCCCACGGGAAAGGGCTCACTGTGAAGCCAAGCCATTTTCCTGCATTGCTGAGAGTTGCTGGAAATGGGGTTTCTTCCCGTTCATAATTTGGAGCCTCTCCATTGGACGGTGTGTGTTTCAGCAAACTGAAAGTTTGTGCTTGGATATCTCAACTCTTCATTCACATGCAGGTCTTCTCCAACCTGGGCCCTTATCAGTTCCTTCCCATTTGTTCACTCCAACAAAGGCCTTTGTAGCCAAGAACAAAGTTAGGGGCTGGTGACATTATTCTTTGTGCTGTCAAGACAAGTGGTGGTTTCATTTATGCCTTTTTCTTTGTAAGCCTGCCTTTATTCTTTGCAGACAGCTCAGCCCATTTGGAAATTCTTCCCTTGAAAACATCAAGTTCAAATTATTTGTTAAGAACTGTGCCCTTTGCCACTCAGGGAATGTCTCATAAGCTACAGGACGATTTCTTGGTGATCAGTTACTTTCTGTGAGTCTGTTTGGATGGTTCTCATCTTTACATTTCCTCCTCATCCACACAGTCACCTGATCATCTCCCATTATCTCCCCAGTCTTCCTAGATAGCCCTAGAAACCGTCCATTTCTCTCTGTTTACTCTGGTTAAATCCAGTTCTGGCCTTTGTCATCTTCTGAGTGACAGCTGCAGCTATGAGTTGATCTTCCTCAGAATTAGTTCTAGCCATTCTCCATGTTGAAACTAGACCGACTTTCTTAAATATGAAAATATAATCACAGTATTTCCTTCCTTAGAACCCACCATTCTCTGTCCACGTCTTTCAGTTGAAACTTGACTATGAGTCTCTGGCTTAAGTAGATGCTACTTCAAATCCTCCTGCCCTTCTGAATTCACTTACATCATTGCTCCCAGGGTTCCACTGGAATTCTCCCCCCCCCACACCGAGACAGGGTAGCTTTGCACCTTTCCTGGAACTTGCTCTGTAGACCAGGCTGGCCTCAAACTCACAGAAATCCGCCTGCCTCTGCCTCCCAAGTGCTGGGATTAAAAGCATGTGCCACCACCGACTGGCGGAATTCTTTAAATAGTTCCAGATGCCACCTCTGACCCATGGAAGTAACAACTAGAGAGCACAAAGATTCTTTTTCCTTCTAAGGACAGCTGGAGGTCTGAGGAAGTTGTACCTGAAGGAGTGAGAAAGGATTCCCCTAGGACTAAGTTGTCACCTCAGCATGACAGTGTTTGGAAACCAGGCTTTTGAGAGACAATGAGCCTTAGATGAGGTCACAAGAGTGCTTTGATGGTGAACCTTCAATGTTAACTTGACTGAATTTAGAATCACCCAATCCATTGGTTGCATTAAAATAGTAAGTGCATCTCTAAATACAAAGATGCTTAGCTCCATCATGCTTAATCTTGAATATCAACTTGAGAAGAGCCTGTAAGTTAGGAAAGCTGACCTCTGTATATGTCTTCAAGGGTATTTCTAGAAAGGATTAGCTGAGGGGAGAGCTCTACACTGAATGTCGGTGGTACCAGACATTTCAAAAAGAGGTGGGTTGGGGTGGGAAGAAGGCTCGCTGAACATCCACATTCTCTTTCCTCAGTTTACTGGCCAGCTGTGATGGGAACTTGTCTGCTCTGCTATGCCTTCCCTGACACGATGGGTTTGCACCCTATGAAAACAAAAGCCAAAGTAAATATTCCCCCTCTCAAGATGCTCTCTCAGGTATTTTGGTCATAGTAAGGAAGACATAATAGGTTTTGCTGGCTAGTCTTATGTTAACCTGACGCAAGCTAGAGTCTTCAGAAATGAGGATCCTCAAATGAGAAAACATCATCATAAGATCAGGCTGTAAGGCATTTTCTTAATTAGTGATTGATGGGGGAGGGCCCAGCCCCTGGTGGGTGGCGCCATCTTTGGGCTGGTGGTCCTGGGTTGTTGATGTGAGACACAACTGTTCCCTGCAGCACTGATCTACTCCTGAGAGGATGATGGGCATCAAAGATACTCCATATGGAGTTTGTCTTTTTCTTGATAAAACTGATCTATTGGGCAAAGAACTACCCTTGCCTCACTTGCTGACAGTAAGCATGCTGTCCAATCTGGACAAGCAGGACACAAGGAAAAGCGACTGCTAAACCTTACCAAGCCAGGGTAGGACAGTCTTTCAATTTTTTCTGCTTCTGAAAATGGTCTGTCAGATATTCTAGGCCTGTAGCCAAAGTAGGATGCCCCAATATTGCAGAAACATTGGGTGACTGTCCAAGCGGTCAGCTGTTTCTGTCACGTCTTGCATTTTCAGAAGCTGCTTGCTTGCACTTCCTGCTTACTCAGGTAATATTATATCCTTCTCAGGTCTTTGATGGGGTTGAAGACTAGATAGTTACAGTACAACCCTCCCGTATCTTAGTTAAGGGCATATTAGGTACAAGACTTAGAATCTTCAGGATAGGACAGCTGTTGGAGTAATCTCTGTAATTTGCCAATTACCTATGGTCTGGACATTTAGAATGTTTTATTCATTTATTTATTTATTTATTATTTATTATTTATTTATTTATTTATTATTTATTTATTTATGCTTGATGCTGTTCTTGTAGGTTGTAGTTCCTTTCTGTTTATGTTATTACCTTTTCTTTCTTCTGGACAATACTCAGCAATCTTCCTATTGTATATACTTTTGTATTAGGATTAGAACCTTCTTATTTAGACAAAAAGAGAAAGTGTTGTGGGAATTTGCTCTATTCAGCCAATGGCTTTGCGTTAACAAGCCCTAGGGCATGATCTTGTCTGCATACATGACGGATTAAGAGCTGAGGGAGAGGGGTCACATGCTCTTGGATTTTCTGAACCAGATCAAGCTGCGGAGAGTGGCTTGCAGTTGGTCCCCACTGCCCTTGGGCAGAACAGCAACTGGATCAGCAGTGGCATTTACTTGTTCTGTATACGTGAGTATGATCCCCATTTTATTCCTTAACAAATAAATCTTCTTCCCAACATCCATGAATTTCTCGAATTACTGGATTCTATAAGAAAGCAGGCTGAACAAGCCATTGTGAGCAAGCCAGTAAGCAGCAGCAGCACCATGGCCTCTGCATCAGCTCCTGCCCCCAGGTTCCTGCCCTGCTTGAATTCCTATTCTGACTTCTTTCAATGATGGACAATGTGGAAGCATAAGCCAAACAAACCCTTTCCTCCTCAACTTGCTTTTGGTCGTGGCGTTTCATTACAGCAATAGTAACCCTAAGACACAGACAGTGCCCTCATGATGGGACTAGTGTCCTTAGGAGACATCAGAGAGATGGCTCTGCCTCTGCTGTGTGAGGCCACTATGAACCAGGGGCTGTCTGCAAGCCAGGAAAGGCTCTCACCAGAACACAGCCATTGGCACATGCTGGAGTCTGCTGGGCACCTGCCAGGATTCCCAGCTTCTTGTGTTCTGGAGCAGCGGCAGGCAGACAGTGGTAGAAGCAGATCCAGTTCATTTACAATGAGAGCTCCCCAGTTGGGAATTGAGCTAGAGGAGAGGTTGGAAGCTCAATGGCACCTGTGTCTCCTGCATTGTGACCTTTTAGGTTATTTGTGTAGTAAGAGGTTTGTGTTTGTTTTTGTGCATGCTCCATTTCATGTTGGCCTCCGGGGTGGCATGCTTTTTATTTTTTTCTCTGCCAACTTGTTCCTATCATATTATAATCCCTCCACCTTCTGCCCTATTTCTTCATCTGTAAAGTGAAGACCTCCTATATCAATGCAATTCCCATTTATTTAGCTCACAGGTCTGTGGTGTGGCACGTCAGACTGAGCTCACCTAGGAAGCTGTCTTCTTAGCCCGGGCTCCCTAATGTCTTAAATCAGCAGGCAGGCCACTAAGTGGCTGTGTTCTAGCAACTGGCTGACTGTTGAGGACCCTTGTTTTTTTCCCCCACATGTTCTCTCTTTCTCCAGCAAAGGCCCAACAGAGACAAAGCAGCAGTTTATAAGCGACCTCCCCCTGGCCCTGCCACCTCACCCCTAAGCCTAAGCCCAGAATGGGTCACTTCCAATGACCACATTGTACAGATGAGAAGTCAACAAGGTCACTGAAGTGGAAGAGATGTGAAACACACCCCTCCTCTTGAGGGCAAGAGCTGTAAAGTGTACGCAGTGGTGCCATGGACTGGGACTGTCCACGTGTGACTCTTGACAGTAGGTTGTCGAGAGACTCAAGTGGTCTTAACTAAGGAGAGTTTTCCATCTGGCTGTCACACAGAAGCTTAGTCGGTGACTTCCTCCTCTCTTTTTTCTTCTCAGTTGTGTATCTGTGTCGAAGGCTCTGTCATCTGTAGGACTTTAAGACAGAAGATGGGTATTTCAGATACCCTCAGTGAGTTTTCTTAACTTGTATAGATTAGGAAGTCTTTAAAAAAAAATTCTAGTTCAATGGTCTGGTGAATGGGGAAGATTTTAATCTTTAGACAGTATAGATTTCTGTTTCATTCAATGTGAGCCAGAAGTAGGCAGTTGCCTTGGACTGTTTCTTCCCTTATTTCTTATGAAATCCTCAAATCTGGCCAATTCCAACTCCTCTAGCTCTTTTGTGTCAGTAAGAGACAGGGTCCCTGTAGCCCAGGCTGTCCTCCAGATTGCTATGTAGCTGAGGATGGTCTTGAATTCCCGATCCTCCTTCCTCTCCCTTGCTCCTCCTCCTCCTTCTCCTCCTCCTCCTCCTCCTCCTCCTCCTCTTCCTCCTCGTCCTCAGTGCCGGGACTGTTGGAGGGGATGCGTACAGGTCTGTGCCACCATGCGAGGTTGATGTAGTGCTCCAGACAGGACCACGACTTCGTTCATGCCATGTGTACTGGTTGGTTTCACCAACTTGACAACAAACTAGAGTTTTCTGGGAAGGGGAATCTCAGAGGAAGAAATGCCTCCATCAGACTGGCCTATAGGGAAGTCTGCAGGTCATTTTCTTAATGATTGATGTGGGAGGACCCAGCCCACTGTGGGCAACACTATCTCTGGACAGGGAGTCCTGGGTGGTAGAAGGAAGCAGGTTAAGCAAGCCATGGGGAGCAAACCAGTAAGCCGTATTCCTTCATGGCTTCCGCTTTAGTTCCTGCCTCGGCTTTCCCTTAGTGAGGCAGTGTTATCTGGAAGTTCAAGATGAAATCAACCCTTTGCTCCCCAAGTTGCTTTTGGTCACATTCTATCACAGCAACAGAAAGCCCTGACTAAGTGAGACTCTAAGCAGGTGCTCTACAAACCGAGCCCTTCCTTGCTCCCTCCTGCTCCCTGAACTTGTCCTTTACCCTTTCTTCGTCAGTTGGGGCCTCATCTACTCTTGCCTGAATGATGATGGTCAAATCTCAAGTTGATCTCCCCCCCCCCTTTTTTTTTACCCTGTTCCAGGAGAGCAATTTAAAATATAGTCCTGGCTATGCCACAACCTTTCTCTGGTGCTTTTAATAGCTCATTATTTCTTTTAGTGAGCTTGCTCACTAGTACGTTGGGTTCAACTACAGCTGTGTAGGCGTATTGATTCCTTCAGCTCAACAGTGTCCATGCTGTGAGCAGCCTCACTGACTCACTCCCCGCCCACCTCCCATTCTATGTGGGCATCATTAATACTGGTGCCATGATGTGTAAAAGATGCATAGAAGAGAATCCAAGATGCTCAGACTGCACTCTTCAGGCCAGGTCGGTCATCTGCTATCTTGCCTTGTGCAGAAGTAACACAGCTCCCTGGGTATCCCTCTCTCCTCTTGTATAGTTCTCTGTATCTAAAATAGTCCTTGAGCTTCTTTATGTGTTTGGATGCTTAATTATTGGGAATCATTTATTTCAGGAATCCTTCCTAGAAGTTCAAGGTTAGGCTGAGGATGACTCGTTTGCTCCTTCCCTTCATCTCTTCTGAGGTTAGAACGAGGGATTAGGGGTTAGGGTTAGAGACTGGAGGTTCATGTTAGGGTGAGGATTAAGAGTTAGTTAGCTGTTAGGGATTATATTTAGGGATAGGTTTTCTGTTACCTTAGCCCTGACTATATTACCAAGAAGCAGTTTCTATGCATCTGCCTCTACTTCAAGCCTAAGAGTTCCTTGAAGACATAGTTACCTTCTACCCAGCATCAGGCCAAGCACACATTAGTGCTCAGTAAGTTAGAACCTTAGGGTGCATTTGGAGGTTGGGTACAACGCTCACTTGTGTGCTGGCAGAGGCAAACACTCAAGGCTTCCTCCTAGCATCTTTTTTACATTTAATCAGCATTACTTGCGAAAATTTTAAGTCACATGCATTAAATTGCTGAAGTGAGTATCATGAAGGATAGACACAGTGAAGATTCTCTAATTCTCAGTCAGATGTAAACCAGCTCCAATTAAATGTTTTCCTTTATAAGAGCTGCCATGGTCATGGCGTCTCTTCGCAGCAACAGAAACCCTAGGACATACAGACGGTTTCTTGGTTCTCCAGCGTGTAGATGGCAGTTTCTCAGCATCTGTAACTCCATGAGCCAGCTCCTGCTCCTTCTGGCCCTGCTTCAGTGAATAGCCCTGGTACTCACTGTAAGGAGCACGGTGCCTAGCAGACAGTGTGCAGCAGCAGATGTGAAAGAGGCACAGCACACCAGACAGAGAGACAGGAAAGTGAGGACTGTTGTGTTAGAACTGGTACTATAGGATGCTGGCATGTGTGGAGGCTCTATCCCACTTCCACGGCCCCAAGGACTTAATGTTATTTTAGCTGTTAGAGTCTGTAGACTATTAGTTGGTAGCAAATAACAATTTCCAAGATCATGTGTGTACAACGAGGCTGGTACAGAATCAATATTAGAAAACACTGCTACCAGTTGTAACAACCAATGGTCAGTTTAGGAAAAAAACCTCACATTTTGTTCTTGGATACCCAACCCCTGCCCCTCACTCCCACACATAGGAAGTTAGAGAGCATGATACTTTTAGAAATCTAACTTGTTGGAGTCCAATGACTACAGAAACTTTTACCTGGGGTACTGTGCTCAGAGGTCTCCAGAGATACCCTACATTGGTGTCCTAAACAGCACAATATGGGTTGATTCCTAGTGGGGCCATGGTGAGGAAGGAAGGTGGATATATTCCAGCTACTGGAGTGAACAGACCTGGTGGCTATTTTATGGTTCCTGGTAGGGGAGAATGAGCTTCTACATGATGTATGTAAGACAGCATGGGGAGGTAGAGTGTCTGCACACTGTCTGCTAGGTACCACAATCCTTACGGTGAGAACCAGGGCTATCCACAGAAGCAGGACCAGCAGGAGCAGGAGCTGGCTCATGGAGTTACAGATGCTGAGAGTCTGCCATCTACAAGCTGGAGAACCAAGAAACTGGCTGTATGTCTTAGGGTTTCTAATAAGAAGAGATACCATGACCATGGCAGCTCTTATAAAGGGAAACATTTAATTGGGACTGGCTTACAAGTTCAGAGGTTTAGTCCACTGTCATCATGGTGGAGGGCATGGCAGCATGCAGGCAGACATGATGGTGGAGAAGAAGCTGAGAGTTCTGCATCTGGATCAGCAGGCAGGAGAGAGAGAGAGAGAGTGAGAGAGAGTGAGACAGAGAGACAGAGAGAGACAGAGACAGAGAGACAGAGACAGAGAGACAGAGACTGGGCCTGGCTTGAGCTTCTAAAACCTCAAAGCCCACCCCCCAGTGACACACTTTCTCCATCAAGGCCACACCTCCTAATCCTTTCAAATAGTGCTACCCTCTATGAGCCCATGGGGGCCATTTTCATTCAAATCACCCCACTGTATAACGACTTTCCATTTGAAGGCCTGAGAAGTGGCCAGGAGGTAGAGAGGGACTGGAAATGATGGACACATGTCCAAGATTCAACAGAAGATACTTACCTTTCTCCCTCTCCGGGTTCTGCCGTGTCTGGCCGCTGTAGACTGGATTCCATTTGTCTGCACTGATCTTGTTTTCGTGTGCTAATAATCTCTTGTAGGCACACCAAGAAATAATGTTTTACCAGCTACCTGGGAATCCCATCACCCGGTCAATTTCGTATATAAAATTAACAGTCACACAGTGTAGTGGGGGATGATAGGGTCATTACAGTTTAGCTCATTTGTCTGATTTCAGGGACCCCAGGGATTCGCTGATATTCCAACTAATTATTCCTCACCACTGATGAATGTTCACACCCGAAATGGATCAAAAACCTGATATATTACAATGAAGTAGAGAAGGGAGGGATGAGAGGAGCTGTAAAAGGAAGCTGGATGGGGCACCATGATAAAAGACAAAAATTGTGGGAAGAATCACTCCAAATCTCATTGCAACTCTAAATATTACCTAATATATCAAATTTATTTTTCTTCATGAATGTGTGCCTGGAGCAGATTGCCCAGTGACCTTGGCTGACATCCTTCAATACGGAAATGGTTTTGCTGGTGAGTGTGCACTTACCTATCTCATCGTGCCTCATACAGAGCTAGAGTGCAATTACACTATCTACCCACCCACTTATATGTAGTATTACTTATAGTGTATGTACATACAGAGTACATAAATACATACATACCAAAGAAAATGAAAATATTGTCTTTGGACTACTCAAAAAAGATAAAACAACCTACTTAAGTTACACTTAATGAGAAAGGCATGCAAATGAGACACATACCAGGGAGTCTGCATTTATTTAATTATTCAATTATTTACCACGCATATACCATGGTCTGGGCTTCACTGTGTGTCTTGAAGAACAAAGCAGACAGGGAATTTACATTCTAATGGGGCAGACAAGTGATAGACTGGTAGGCACGTAAGCAAAGTAATCTCAGGAAAGTCCCGGGAAGAGGGACCGAGCTGTGAGTGACAGCGACGATTTCATATAGCATCATCAGGAGAGGACTCTTTGAGGCTTCTTAATTAAGATATGAGATGCTGTCATAACCTGTTCGGGCAGCTATGAAGAATATTTCAGACTAGGTAGCTTGTAAATAACACAGACTCTTGCTCAAAGTTCTGGAGACTGGGAAGCCTGCTAGGCACTAGCAGATTCATTATCTGGGGAAACTTAGCTTTCTGCTTTGAAGATAATACTTTCCTATTACATCGTGATGTGCTGGAAGGAACAAGGTAGCTGCCTTCAACCTCTTCTAAAAAGGGACAAATCTCTTAATCACAACTAATCAGTTCCCTAGAGGGAGTGTGTGTGTGTGTGTGTGTGTGTGTGTGTGTGTGTGCAGGTGCTTCCACAAGATGAGACCTGATACATCTGGTATCTTTTTCCATCACTCTCTACCTTATTTTTTGACAGGGCCTCTAAATGAAGTCCAGGCTCATTCATTTGGTTAGAATGGTTGGCCAGCAACCCCCATGGATCCTCCTGTCTCCACTTCCCCAGCGCTGGATTACAGGTGTCCACTGCTGTGCCCAGCCTATTATTTTTTTCAAGACAGGGTTTCTCTGTGTAGCTTTGGAGCCTGTCCTGGAACTCGCTCTGTAGACCAGGCTGGCCTTGAACTCACAGAGATCCACCTGCCTCTGCCTCCCGAGTGCTGGGATTAAAGGCGTGTGTCACCACCGCCCGGCTGTGCTCAGCCTTTTTATGTGAACGCTGGGGTCCAAATTCAGGACCTCATGGTGTCATGGCAAGTATCTGTCAACTGAGTCATTCTCCAGCCCCTGTCTCCTTAGTACTATCATCCTGGTGGTATTGGGGTCCCACATATGAATTTGGGGTGGGGGTACCAGCTCAGACCCTTGCGTCTGCGTAGTTCTATAGTTATTTTCTTCTGAGTTGATCTGTGTGGTGAAAGGAAGAGTCAGCAGAGTGCCCCCTCTATAGTCTCAGCTCTCAGTAGCCTGTGCCCATGGGCTGTGACCTTTGAAAGTGCTTCCCAGTCCCGCCTCCCACCCACTGGGTAGGAAAGAGCAGCTAAAGAGAGCCAGAGCCGGATGCAGCATCTTTCTTCTTTTAGGTAATTTAGTCTTTGCTGAACCTCCCAGCAGGATATGGTTTAATAAAGCCATTTCTTACAAAGAATAATAGAATGAGCTGTAGGTGATGGTCCTCGCCTGTAATCCTAGCACTAAGGATGCTTAAGCTGGACAATCATGGGTTTGAGGCCATCCTGGGCTACTTACAGAGTTATGGACCAGCCTGGGCTAGATTGTAAGACTCCCTCATCTAAAAAGAACATAAAGTAACAGCAAAAAGAAAACAAGCAGAATGCTGCCATATTTCAAAATGGCCTGGTGCCAGGCAGGGGCTTTTCTCTGATTTTCTTTGTGTAAGTCTGGGCAGGTTTTCGAAGATAAAACATAAACATCATGGGGGTGTGGTAGCCCCCAGAAGTGCTTTTCTATGTAAAGTTTGGTTTATTTTTATTTTTATATGTGTATCTGCATGTCTGGTGCCTGTGAAGGTCAGAAGATGGTATTGGAATCCCTGGAACTGGAGTTCCAAACTATTGTGAGTTGCCACGTGGGTGCCAAGAACCATACCCTGGTTCTTGCAAGAGCAGCCAGTGCTCTTAATCGCTGAGACATCTCTCTAACCTTGCACCTCCACCCACTCTCCAATTCTCCAGTCTCAGAACTGACTGCTTTAAAGCCCCTAAAATTAATCAATCAGCACTCAGATTTTTGTTCTGGTGCTCTGTGATTGTTCACCCCATCTGTCTCCCTTTGATTTTTGATATAGAGGTTTCCCATGATCAGGTGACTTCAATTTTGTAAACCTAAAAAGAATGGGTGACTTTCAGTTTTAAAGCCCACCTCCCATGAGGAGAGGGTGGTGGCTTCAGAGGACTTTATATGTTGATTTGAAACCAGCAGTAGGAAGCCTAAAGTCTCCCATGTGACATTTGTGCTCAGATGTGAATGAAAAGAAACACTTGTCACATGAAGAGTGCAAGAGATATTTTCTGGTAGGAAAATGGCATATTCAAAGGCCCTGGGGTAGCTAGAGCTGAGTGCTGAAAAGAAGGTAAGAGGGCATGGGCCCAAAATTGAGACAGATACATCCATAGGTTAGATCTTGTAGGGCCAGCAGGGCCCACGGTTAGCGGAAGGTCTTGCACTTTAAATGGGACCCACTTACTCATCTTGGGATGTGGTGGTATTGTATTCCCCAAAATATTGTGCATCCTAATAAACTTATCTGGGGTCAGAGAACAGGACAGCCACTAGATACAGAGGCTAGAAAATAGTGGCACTCACACAATCCTAGCTTTCTGGAGGCATGGATCTCTGTGAGTTCAAGGCCACACTGGAAATAGCCAGGCATGGTGAGTCACGCCTTTAATCCTAGGAAGTGATGGCAGGAAGCAGAAAGATATGTAAGGCGTGAGGACCAGGAACTAGAGCTGGTTTTTAGGCTTTTGAACAGCACAGTTCAGCTGAGACCCATTCGGATGAGGACACAGAGGCTTCCAGTCTGAGGAAACAGGATCAGCTGAGGAACTGGTGAGGTAAAGTTGACTGTGGCTTGTTCTGCTTCTCTGATCTTCCAGCATTCACCCCAATACCAGGCCCTGGGTTTGATTTATTAATAAGTCCTTCTAACAATTCATGCTACATTGGGATATAAGTAACAATGATCCAATGGCATGCTCCTCATCTCTACACAATGTCACAGAGATAGAAATGTGGTAGTAAGCCCCATGCTCTTTCCATACGTCTCCTGTCTCCAATTCAGATGATACAGACAATGGAATGGATGAGGACATTGGTTTTAGCTGATGGGATGATTCATTCAGTAAAGGGGCTTGTGTAGCACCTCCCATTCTGGAGTGATAGTATTAGCTGTAAACTTGATTGAATCTAGAATCCTCTGGGAGTGTGGCCTCTGACATGCCTGTGGGAGATAATCTTGAGTGTCTTCATTTAGGTGAGAAAACTCACCCACTTTGGATGAGTCCTTGGCTGGGAACCTGGACTGCACAAGTGGACAGATTGGCTGAGAAACACCATGCACTCATAGCGCTGTCCTGAGTGTGGCTGTGATGAGACAAGGTGGTTCACACTCCCACCGCTTTGACCTTCCCACCATGATAGACCGGTCCTTTGAACTGTGAGGTGGAATAAGCCCTTTCTCCCTGAAGTTGCTTTTGTCTGCTTTTATCACAACAACTGGAAAAGAAGCAAGACACGAAGGAAGGAAAGTCATATGCTCTGCCATACCCCATCTATGATGGTCTGGAACTGAGCCCCAGCAGGACAGGCCCAGTACCTCATCCACTCACTATTTTGCAGACATGAGCACACTGTAGCCAGGGCTCCTCCATGCAAACACTGGTGGCCGTCAAGATGGATTGCCCTGCTATGTGAACGTGGTGACGGAGAGAGATGGAACAAGAGCTGGAGACAGAGCAGCCTTGCAAGCTGCCTACGATTCTATCTGCACGTGACCTTAGGGGCACCTAGAACCACCCCTAAGCTCTGGAACTCAGACATTGGTGGCTGCCAAGATTGCTTTGGGGATAACTCGGTTGCCGTGACTAGTACCTATAGGAAAGGTGAGCGAAGAAAAACAACCATAAACAGACAAAAACCCCAGGTTCAAAAGTAGACAAGTTTGCAATTGTCAGGAAAACCCACCCCAAATCAAAGGAAGATTTTTTTTTTTTCTTAATGTGAAAACTACCACTCTAACCACGGGATTTTGCATTCTGAAGCACTAGACAAGTGCTTTCTTCTGAAGAAGCCGTGGTAACCCACTGCTTCTGTGTGTCCTGCCGACCAGTTCAGCTTATGACAGGTCTTCTCTCATCTCCCCATGGAAGTCATCCTGCAATCCCACCTCTGTCTATTTCTCTTTTCATTTTTACCCCATT
This sequence comes from Onychomys torridus, assembly GCF_903995425.1. Classification (NCBI taxonomy): domain Eukaryota; kingdom Metazoa; phylum Chordata; class Mammalia; order Rodentia; family Cricetidae; genus Onychomys; species Onychomys torridus. The sequence continues at coordinate 63,798,133 of NC_050451.1, read as the reverse complement.
GTTTATTTATCCCACCACCCCCTTTTGTTAAGCCTCATGCTGTCCTAGGAAACCCTGTTCTCTCTCAAGGACGTCTTGGTGCTATGTATTTTATTCCTCCAGGTTTTCTTCCAAAGCTGGAACCTCAAGAATTCTTTTAGTTTTTTATTCCCAGCTTCTTCCCCATATAGTCACTCAAGGGAGGCTGCTGCAGAGAACACCAGGCTGTCAACAATCCAGTGTGGCAGGACCTGGGGCCAGGGCTTCATATACCTATACTATGAGTCCTTTTCTGAAAGGCCATGGTGAAGGCTCAGCCTGCTTCTCCCTTTCAAGGTGGAAGCAAGAAGACTCCTGTGCATTACAGAACAGCTCCTACAAATCGATTAGCATCCCAGCTCCACTGTAACTGATTATCACAGACTCAGTGACTTAAACTAATAACAGTTTATTCTCATAGCTCTGGGGCCAGAAGTCTGAAATTAAGTTGTCCACAAAGTTGGTTCCGTCTTTAGGCTCAGTGTGTGTGTGTGTGTGTGTTGGTTCCTTATATTTCCAAGCATCGGGCAGCTGCAGGCATGCCTTGACTTGTAGTTCATCACCCCCCACACACTCTTCATCTTCCCATAGTCTTTTGGGCTGTATCTTTTCTTCAGTTTCTTTTAAGGACCCCTGCCGTTTGGGTCAGGGCTTGTCTATTTAAATGAGGATGAGCTCATCCCAAGAGCCCAAGTTAATTACAATTACAAAGACTTGTTTTCAAATAAGGTGACTTCCACAGGCCAAAAGTGTTCCAAGCTTGGATGGCTACATCCTTCTAGAGGCAATTGCTCTACCTGCTTTTATGGCCATCTCACCCCCAAGCTTTCTGTCTTGGCGTGTGATTATAACCAATTAGAAACACATTAAAATTTATGTGCTGGATCTCTAGATAGTCCCCATGAAAAAGTAAACTATCTTTGAGAAAGGTCACTTGAACATTAAATGCTCACTAGCAGAGGGCAGGGAGGAAGATCTTGGCGAAAGGGGAGAGATGAGGCCGGTTTAGTAATGCATCAAGACTCAGCACTTCCCTGGTGTGGGACGTTGGGAGTAAATACTCCAGAGTGTTCAGTTGGAGACTGAGGACCTCCAGCCCCCCTGAACCCCTTGAAGACACCATGAATGAGAAATAAAAAAGCCCCAAACTGACATCCACTTGCCCTGATTTTGCCTCATAAAAATGTGTGCTCACTCTCTTGGACACTGTTTGTTAGGATCCTGTACATGCACAGCCTGGGGTCTTGCTTCTTTTGTCTTACATCATCAGGGGTCATTGGTGGCTACATACCTTAAAAAGCCAGACTGGACCCCCACCCTCTCTCTGTGGTCTCTCTCTGTTCCCTCTCTGCTCTGCTCCCTCCCCCTAGGCCTGGCTCCCCCTCTTTCCCTTTCCCTCTCTTTCCCTCCTAATAAAGCTCTAAAAGAATCACTGGTTTCTGTCTTGACTGTGACCTTTCCACATGTTCATCCTTTCACTGTTACAGCTCGACTCTGAAATGTCCCTGTTGGCTCATGTGTCAAACCTTGTTCCCCAACTCATGGTACTGTCTGGAAGCTGTAGGACTTTCAGAAGGTTGGGGCCTGGCTGGCGGAAGCAGGTCACAGGAAGTGGGTCATTTGGGATTTCTTGTCTTTGTCTCCTTCCCTATCCTGCACTCTGTTTCCTGTTTGCCATGTGTCAGTGACTTTTCTGTGGCCGTGATAAAATACCAGGACCAAGGCAACCTACCAGAAGGAGGCGTTTACTTGGGTAGATGGTTCCAGAAGGAATAAGAACCCATCCTAGAAGGGAGGCATGGTTTCCAGAGCAGGAAGCTGAGTGCTCACATCTTCAAGGGCAAGCACTGGGCAGACAGTGAACTAGGAGTGGGGTGAGGCTGTGAGGTCTGACCGTTTGCTCCCAGTGACAGACTTCCTCTTAGCAAGGCTGCACTCCCTAAAATCCCGTCAACCCCTTGGGACCCAGTGTTCAAAGCATGAGCCTGTGGAGGGCCTTTCTCATGCAAGTCACCACAGCTATCATGCGGCTGGTTGCCTCATGCGCCAGCCAACAATCATGGAGTAGCTGCTCCCACTGTCGTGCCTTCCCATCCACGATGCCATGAGCCACCCTGAAGCCATGAGGCAAACCAGTGTTCCCTCCCAAATCCTCTGCTGCCAGGTGCTCTGTCACAAGGACAAGTTAAGTAGCGACAGCACAGTCTCGCCTTGAGCGTTTGTTTGTGCGTCTTCCCAGAGCAAGACTGTGATAGCTTTTAAGTACAAGCAGGATGTAGCCTTTTAGACCATTGGGAAATGCCTCCAAGCCAAAGATCACATGCTTAGCGAATAGTACTAGTCTTTAGATCACCGAGTCCCATTGGAATAGTCCCCCTACTGCACTGAAGGTCTCTAAGGAGCCCAGTGGAATTTAGGAACAGGTTCCATGTATACAAAAACACTCTATTAGGATTGGGACTTATTTTGACAGCCAGTTGTCACAAACTCCCAAGTTTGCTGAGATCCAGTTGAACAGAGCTTGCTCTCAGGGGAAAATGGATTTGATCTCTCCATTGGATTTTAACTATGGTGCACTTTAGAGCAAACCATTTGTGATGAATAAATGAACGACTGGAGGGATAAATAATTCAGATCAGTTTTCCTTTTAAGGACTTGAAGTGTTGGCTCAATGCTCGAGGTTAGTAATCATAGCTCCAGGGGATGGAGATCTCATTTAAAAAATCCTTTATTTCTATTAGTAAAGGGGACCTCATCTCTGCTAATAGAACTACCTACCGTGTTTGCCATGTGAGATTTCATGTGGCCTGGTGCACAAGTGCTTCGTGCACTTGGGGCCAGAGAGACCAGGTTCCAGCTCTGGTTATCCCATTTAATTAGTCAGGAGTCTGGGGGTAATTCTTTTATTTCTCTAGGACTCAGTTTTCTGGTCTGCAAATCCAGGAGAGCAATTGTAGTTATCTTAGAGGTACAGGAAACCTGGGGCGAAGCGTGCTTAGAGAACTTGAATTTTCAGCAAGTGTCTGTTGTTAGAACTTTTCTCGGAAAACAGTGCTCCCCTTCATAGAGTTGGTCAGCACCAAATGGATTTGGAAGGATGAACAGTCTGAGGTCATCTAGTGTCTTCTGCACCGGTAAAGGGGTGCAAAGGTAACAGTTTACCACAGCTTGTTTATGAAGGATCCAGTTTTGCTACCTCTGCTGTACCCTGAGTATATGCTCCTTCCAGCTCCCCAGGTCTGCTCTCCCTGAACAGAATCATGTGCACAGGGCACTATAGTGACATTCCTCCTCCAGGCTCCCCAAGCACACAGCAGGGCACACTTGTAAACATGAGTGTTATGGGGAGTGGAAGGCGTTATAAATCCATCTTCCAGAAGGGTGGGTGAGTTTGGAGGCTACCTCTGTGTCTAACCTTTTCCCATTGCAAATTAAACGTCTTTCCTTTGATCCTATATTATGGCAAGAAACTAGCATGGATCTTTGATCCCATGCCAGTATCTAGAGAAATTACGAGGTCTCTAGGATGGGATAATAGAGTGTCATCAAGACTTCTAGCTTTAGGAAATTACTTAATCTCCGTTCTCAGTGGCTGCTGCTCTGAGACAGCTGTGACAGAAAGGTCCCAAGTGCTATTGAAAACAGCTCATCAGTTCAGAACAAAGCTGATTATGTAAATTGTGCATTAAGATGCAGCTCCAATTTAATTTTACTCTGTAAATAAATATCCCATTAGCATCCTTCTGTTGCCAGTCAGGTAAGGCCTTCTCTAAAAGGATATGCCCAAGCCCCCAGAGGCTTCTGTCTTGGAATGCTGATGGGATGTGGGGGGATGAGGGTTAAGACACCCAAATTCTCTGTGTAGAACTTAATTTTGTTCTTTAAATGGCAAGTCAGCTTTAAAATCAATTGAGGGCAAGAAGAAGCTGGGATTGGCCCCAAACAACAGGACACTTCATCTATTTCTGGGCCTGCTTGTCGGGGACACATGAAAGCTTTCTCTGATTGTTGTCATGGAGATCAATAATAATTATAGCTAGCCGATTCCCTCCCAAAATAAAAACATTTCAGCTGATGAGAAGTGAACACTAAATTAGCACCCGGTCTTGTGGCTGCAGGGCAATTTATCAGGCCGAGCGGCATGGGAGTGTTGTCTTAGCTGAACCTGAGGCTACAGCTCTCCCCTCAGAACAGTGAGTGTTGGACAATGCCACGGGCTGATTGCCAGAACCAGAAGGAGGGCAGTGGGGAGAGAGCATGTTTTCTCCAGGGCTGTGCTGTCTAGGTTTTAGGAGGCTGAGTTCTAGAAGCTTCTGATATTTCCTTAGTAGTCTATCAGCAGGAGAAGCAGAAGCATGGCCATTATCTGCCCAGTAGAGAATTAAAGCCTGTGGTTTGGCTGCTGCTGCTGCTGCTGGTGGTGATGGAAGAGGGAGGAGGAGAGGGCTCAGTAAGGGTCTGGGCACAGACCCAGGAGACCCATTGTGGCCCACACACTCTAACACTTAAGGCATTGTTGCCCACACTGTCCATAACTGCTGAAGCTGGCCAAGGACATCCCGGGAGGAATCTGAAGCAGAGGCTCTTCAACCGAGGCTGTTAGACACAATGCCACTGGCATAAACAAAGATTTCTGAGCATATTCAAAGGAGGAAAGAGTAATTCCGTCCTCCAAGCTAACGATGCCTGAACCAACCATCCTTCCCTCATATTCTTTTCTCCATCGTAAGCCAAGGTTGAGGCCACAGCATCTGTCCCAGTAGTTCTAACACAGGGCGGGGCCTAAGTTAGCTCCTCCCCCTTAAATTGACTGTGATGCCTGGGTCATACAAATCAGTGTCTTAAGAGCAAGAGGCAACATCTTTTTTTTTTTTTTAAAGATTTTTTTTTTATAATTTATTATGTATACAGAAGAGGGTGCCAGATCTCATTACAGATGGTTGTGAGCCACCATGTGGTTGCTGAGAATTGAACTCAGGACCTCTGGGAGAGCAGTCGGTGCTCTTAACCTCTGAGCCATCTCTCCAGCCCAAGAGGCAACATCTTAACCTGCTGTGAAGATCAGAAGGAAGAGGCTGGCCCCTGATAACAATGGTGGATCCTGCCCAAGCCTTGAACTGCCTGCCTCTGAACTGCTGGGTGAGAAAGGTAAATACCAAGTTTAAACTACCATCAAGGGTTCTGTTACTTGGAGCCACAATAAGCCCGGTCAAAACAGGCAACGAGTGTAATAGCTCAGCCATGCTGGTGGCAGGTAGTGGAGAGGCGGAGCGCACACCTCTCCCTGAACTATGAAATTACCTCTCCCGGAGTGGCACTATTAGGAGGTATGGCTTGTTGGAGTGTGTATAGCCATGATGGAGGAAGAGTGTCACTGTGGGGGCGGGCTTTGAGGTTTCCTTTGCTCAGTATGCCACCCACTGTCTCAGTCAACTTCCAGTTGCCTGCAAGATGTAGGACTTTCAGCTATTAATCTCTAGTACCATATCTGCTTGCCAGCCACCAAACTCCCCACCGTTATTATGATAATGGACTGAACCTCTGCAGCCGTAAGCAAGCCACCCTACTGAAATGTTTTCCTCATAAGAGTTGCCACGGGCACAGTGTCTCTTCACAGTGATAGTAACACTAACTAGACAACTCATGTCCTTTGCCTTCTTTCTGGCTGTGTGTTGCTGGAGTCCTCTGAGCTCCCCTCCCCACCACTCATGACCCCATAACCACTCAGTGACCACTGTTTCACTTCAGGAACCATTGTTTCTTGGTACTGGAAGCTCTTGATGGTCTCAGCTATGAGTCAGTGTCCAATAGCCATGAACCTGGTCCATACCAGATGCACAGTAAAGATCTGCAAGAACACATTTATATTAACTTTCACAAAATGATTTCTAAGCTGTTAATATTTTCAATGATGCCACGGTGGAGAGGCCCATCTGCTAGCTGCATGGCTATTACCAAAGACCATTGGAACAGTCACTAAAACTCCCCAAGAAGTGGTTTGGACGTGTGCTTTATACAATGCTTACAGCATGTACATGTCCACTGTTTGAAAATGTGGGTTATGGCAAAGCCAACAGGCATAAGAAGATGTCTCCCACTGAAGAAGTAGTTGCCCATAGATCCCAAGAGGAGGGACAGTGCCATGCCATGCACAGCCTCCTGGGGAATATCAGGGTCAGTCAGGAGGCAGAGAGAGGAGAGCATGGGCCTGGGTCTTGACTATGGATTTCACAAAATAGGCAAGGCAAGGCATGGTAAGTGAGCTTAGGACTGGCTAACTTCACTGATTTCAGGGGCTCTCTCTTGTCATCTGATACCTGGCCTGTGGTATTGGGGGTTGTCAGATGGTGTCTCATACTGTGGATCTCTGCTGAGACCCAGTCTCCAGACACTGCAAGAGTCAGCAGATTCCCAGATATCAAAGTGCCAGAACTACAGAAAAAAAAGGGGGTGGGGAAGCAGGGCTAATCTGTGCATAGTGACCCTGCTGAAGTGAAAAGGGACACCTTGGTCTCTTGGGATTTAGAGAAAACTGAGGTTTACATGGCCTTTGTTTATTAAGTGACCAAAGTGGCTTTACCACGTCTGGGGGGTGGAAGTTGAGACCCCAACCCAAGCTGTATTTTGAAACCTAATCAGTTTCCGTGACATCTCCTTAAAGACCCCACAGGAGTTTCTGAATCATTAGATGCAAACAACACAGCCTTGGTGGCACATAACTGTGTACTCTGCCAAAAGATGAGAGAGCTACATGTCTACAAAGGGTAAGTGTTATTTGACTGCAAAAAAAAAAAATAGATTTTATAAAATATGTAACACAGATCTGTCAGCAGAGATGAAAGGGGGACAATTTCCTTCTGCTTTCACTGTCAGCCATAAAATAGCTCACAGTGCAGGGAGAGAGCAGATTGTGGGGAGCTGGGTGAGATAAGGATGTGCGATGATCGGCTGCCACATGTCCCTGTGAAGATCGGACTCCGGGGCTCTCACACTAAGTGCCATGAGCACTGAGTCCCTAGCACATTGGAGGGGAGCTAGTGGATCAGCAGGGGAACTTGGTGCTCTTGGAGCCTGTGGTGAGCACACTGAGCTTTGTCATAGTAGATGCATTGGTGACACATTCGCTAAAAGTCAAGTTCAGAGGGACCTAGTGCTCCCTGAGAAATGTGGGGGCACCAGCTGGTTGTCCTCTGAACTTTTCTATCGTTCTCCAGCCTGTGGATCACTTTAAAAAAATTGATCACTCAGGCAAAAATGAAGCCTGTCTCAATATGCCCCACAGAACTAAGGAGCTGTGAGTAAGATACAAAGAGATCCCCTAAAATGTTGGTGTCCAAAAGGCCCTTGCATAAAGTTTTCTAAATTTATTTCTTTGTTTATTTTTCTTTATTCCTGAGAATTTCATATAGATATATTACTAAATATCATATAGGTCTCCATTTCCCCTCTCAAACTCCCCCCATATTTCCCCTAACATGTCTTCATCTCAACTTCATGTCTTTTTTTTAAATAACCCATTAAGTCCATTTAGTGGTACTCATATGTATGTGAGTGTATGACCATGCACCAGCTCAATTTTATTCAGATTCTAAATCTTCAAAAAATTCCAGTGAGTCCTAGATTGAATAATCACAATAAAACCATACAAAATCAATCACTGTATTCTTTAGGACTAGATACATACATGATGATGATGATGATGATGATGATGATGATGATGATGGTGATGATGATGATGATGGTGATGATGATGGTGATGATGGTGATGGTGATGATGATGATGATGGTGGTGCTGGTGGTGGTGATGATGATGATGATGATGGTGGTGATGATGATGATGATGATGGTGATGGTGATGATGATGATGATGGTGATGATGATGATGGTGATGATGGTGGTGGTGGTGATGATGATGATGGTGGTGCTGGTGGTGGTGATGATGATGATGGTGGTGGTGATGATGATGATGATGGTGATGATGATGGTGATGGTGATGATGATGATGATGATGATGGTGATGATGATGATGGTGATGATGATGGTGATGGTGATGATGGTGATGATGGTGATGATGATGGTGATGATGATGGTGATGGTGATGATGATGATGGTGATGATGATGGTGATGATGATGGTGATGGTGATGATGATGATGGTGATGATGGTGGTGGTGGTGATGATGATGATGGTGGTGCTGGTGGTGGTGATGATGATGATGGTGGTGGTGATGATGATGATGATGGTGGTGATGATGATGATGATGGTGATGGTGATGATGATGATGATGATGATGGTGGTGCTGGTGGTGGTGATGATGATGGTGGTGGTGATGATGATGATGATGATGGTGATGGTGATGATGGTGATGATGATGGTGATGATGATGATGATGGTGATGGTGATGATGGTGATGATGATGGTGATGATGATGGTGATGATGATGGTGATGGTGATGATGGTGATGATGATGGTGATGGTGATGATGGTGATGATGATGATGATGGTGATGGTGATGATGGTGATGATGATGATGGTGATGGTGATGATGGTGATGATGATGGTGGTGGTGCTGGTGGTGGTGGTGGTGGTGGTGGTGGTGGTGGTGGTGGTGGTGATGATGATGATGACAGCAGTAAAGGAAAGATTTACCAAAATTCTGGAGAATGGTTATTTCTTGAAAGTACAAGAAACTTTCAAATGTGTTAGCAAATTCTTTCAGGCACGTGACCTGAGGGTTCTGTATGTGTTAAAGAATAGTCCTTCGGGTGCTTCCTGCTCCACGTGTGTGTACCACTGGTAGAAACACAGTGCTTTACAGTTGGGACTACCAAGCCATCTGAACGGCTAACTTTGGGACTGGAAAAATAATATTCAGAATCTATTTTTGCTTCAAAATGTTTTGATTGTAAAAATTCTTCATATACGTACACAGACTTATCTGTCTAATAGCACAAGGATGTCTATTCAATGATGGAAATAAGCAGAGTGGTAATACTGTTGAGGCCGATCCAGGGCTTTCTCAGAGCCTCTGGTGAAAGGACAAAGGGGAGCTAGTTGTTTCTTGCCCAGGGGCAGGCTTGGCAGGGTCCAATCTGGAGCTCCCACCATTGCCTCCAAGGAGTGAAGGTTTCAGTTCCTGGAACTTGGCTTTTCTGGCTAAGAGACTTGGAGTTACACACCCCATGGCTGTTTTGTACCCCATGGCTGTTTTGTGCCCTGTCTCTGATACCCTGGAGAAATCCTGTGTTCCCCTTGTGCGACATCATTTGATTTGCTTCCTACTGACTTCACCTCATTGTGTGCTAGCTTTCTGCCGACTCTGTCCCATTTCCCACCCCCCAGACAGTACATAAGATGATGCACTTCTTAAAAAGCTTGCTTGACATAGACATAGCTTGTGTAAGACCTCCTGACCCTGGATTTCTATCTCCTTTATCTTCTCCTCTCCTAGTCCTCCCACTAGGGACACTGTCACTGAAGACTGACAGGGTCCAAATCAACTAACACTAAGTTAGTATGAATAATTGCTGTTTATATGATGCTCAATGTGAGAAAGGCATTAGTCCAAGTTCTTTTCTTGTTTTGATTTGTTTGTTCTTTTGAGTATGTGTAGCTGCAAGAGCATGTGGAGGCCATATATCAGACACCTCAGGAGTCCTTCCTTATTTTTTTTTTTTTGAGACAGAACCTCTCACTGGGACCTAGGGATAACAAGTTAAGCTAAGCTGTCTGGCCAGCAAACTTGAGCCCTTGGATTAGAAGCGTGGTCCACCATGCCTGGCTTTTTGCATGGGTTCTGAGGACCAAACTCAGGTCCTCATGCTATGCAGCAAGCACTTCTATAACTCAGCCTCCTCCCCAGTCCCTGCCTTGTTTGTTCCTCACTACTGTCCCACAGAGGTAGGTAATCATCTTGCTTCTATAGCTGAGAACAATTGACATTAAGCAACTTGCCCACATATCATTATGAAGATAGTAAGTGATGGAGTTGGACTGCTCCTTGTCATTTAGAATCCCATGCTGGTGGAAACAGGGATGCGGTGGAAGGGCAGTGCTGTTCTTACATGCACTTGTTACTTTTCAGTCTGCAATGATGTCTATTGGTTAACTCTTCAGGGAGTGTTGGTGTATCAGGCATGAAAAGTCACGGACTCCAGAGTCATAGGCAGCACTTGAATTCAAGCAGGTTTGAGCAGAGCATCTGGGTCTTCATATGGCAGTTCCCTAGAGCTGGGTGCTATCATGGACACCAGGAACATTTTTTAAATATATTTTTTATTATTAAGACATTTTCTATTCATTTTACATACTAATCCAATTTCCCTCCCCTCCCTCTTCCTCCATTCCCCCCGAGACTCAAGGAATCTTAAGTATCTGCCACTCCTCAGAATCAGAGACCACACTGGTAGAAGCGTCCTGTGGTCTTGAAACTACTGATTTCCTTGCTTGTTCCTCTCAGGATTAAAACATAGCTACAAAGTATTTGTTCAAGTGTGAGTATGTGTAGTAGGAATCTTAAAAGTACTTGTTAATGAAATCAAACCTGAAGCCAGCTATTGGGGTGAATGCTGGAAGATCAGAGAAGCAGAACAAGCAACAGCTATCTCACCTCACCAATCCCTCAGCTGGTCTTGTTTCCTCAGACTGCAAGCTTCTGAGTCCTCATCCCAATGGTTCTCAGCTGAACTGTGCTGCTCCAAAGCCTGAACTAACTACATGCTTTTTCCTCCTTAGTTCCTGGTCCTCACGCCTTATATACCTTTTTCTTTCTGCCCCCACTCCCTGGGATTAAAGTCGTGGGTCACCATGCTTAGCTGTTTCTAAAGTGGCCTTGAACTCAGAGATCTGGCTAGCTCTGCCTCCCAAGTGCTGGGATTAAAGGTGTGCACCACCACCACCCAACTTCTGTTATGGCTTACTCTTCCCATTTCCTAGCCACCATTTCTGGCTCTGTTCTAGTGGCTGTCTGTTCTCTGACCCCAGATATGTTTATTTCGGGGAACACACAATATTTCAGGGAACACAATACCCACCACAAGTATGTTGCAGTAAGAAAACCCCTCATGAGCCAGAGGTGGGTATGGGTGCTTGCCACCAAATCTGAGGACCCGAGTTCAATCTCTGGCACCCACATGATGGAAGGAGAGAACCACTTTCAGCAAGTTGGCCTCTGATCTCTATGGTACATATATGCCAAACATATATACATATACATATACATACACTCAGGCACACTAAATAAATAAATGTAAAAACCAAATAATTCATGAGTTCAAACCAGTTACATGTCCCTATTCCACTCGACCATGGGAGACCAGAAAGAGCTGGCACACAGCAATGGTGACCTCTTATTTCTCAGTCTGAATAAGGATGGGGAAAAGGGTTTCAGAAAACAGTCAATGTACTAATAATTTTGAAAAAAAAAAAATAGCTTGTTTCTTTGTTGCTTGAGGAGCACCAGGTGACAGAGAACAGGGGGAGAAACCAGGCCTGAGCCTTGACTGTGGTTCTCAGGGGCAATTGAGGAGAGCAGGGTAGCTGCTGGACCTGAGGTCTTACAGAAAGTGAATAAGGATCAGTGCCAGCCAGCCTCTATTGCGTCTGACTTACATACATTAGATCAGGAAGCACTCAATGAAGCTGTTCTCTTGATTTCAATGACTCCTTCATCTATTTTTTCCTCTCCATCTCTCCTTCTCTCCTCCCCAATCTACCAAGGTCCTGGGACTGTTAACAGTGAGGCTGTTATGTTGACAGTCATTGGGAAGTGTTTAGTTCCCTGTGATTTAAAAGGTTGAATGAACTAAGGACAGGTCCCAGTCCCACAGCCTGGATGCCTCCCAAACAGTTCTGGCTGTTTGGAACCTTGGGCTTACACAGGGACACTTTGCTCAGCCTGGAAGGAGGGGACTGGACCTGCCTGTACTGAATCCACCAGGTTTAAATGAATCCCCAGGGGAGTCTTGGCCCTGGAGGAGATGGGAATGGGGGGCGGCTGGGGGGAAGGTGGGAGGGGGCGGGAGTGGGAAGGACAGAGGAACCCATGGCTGATGTGTAAAATTAAAACACAAATATAATAATAATAATAATAATAATAATAATAATAATAAGGTTAAATGAATCTGTGATGGAAAGGGTGAGGAGCAAAGATGTGCTTGCAAACATTTTTTGTGTTCATTTGCTGATGATGCTTTTGCAAAAGGGGGTTTCCAGGTGGTTCCTTTCTTATCTCTCAGTCACGGAGTGTTTAACCTTTGCACAGTTTCTGGTGTGTGTGGGGGATGGAGCTTTATGTCAAATGTGATTCTGAAGTGACCAGGAGTAGCAGCAGAGATAAAGAGATCTGCCAGTTCTCCTTAGTGTGACTGATTGTGGGGAAATGCATGTGATGGCTAATGTTATCAACTTGATGGCGTTTAGAATAAACCTCTGGGGATGTCTCTGAGGGAGTTTCTAGACCCAGTCTAACTACGATCAGCACCATCTCATGGGTCAAGATCCAGTATGGGCCATATGCAATGTGGCCTCAGGCTTCTGCCACTGTGCTTGTCCTCCATGATGGACTGTACCCTGGGACTGTGAGCCAAGATAAACCTTTCTTAAGTTGCTTTTCTTGGGTATTTTGTTCCAGTGGTGAGTACAATGCTGAACTGAAAATGTGGCTGATCTTGGTATGTTTTCTACAAGGAAGAAGAGGAGAAGGAACTGATTTTGCAGTCACATAGATGTGGGGTCAAATCCTATGATGTTGGACAGATCCATTTCTCCCTTCTTCATGAACTTATGGTTAACAAGGGAAGTTGGTCCCTGTAAGCATACATGAAATAAAGAATGCAGAGTCTTTCACAGCCTGGTCTTTCGTTTTGATGATAGTAAAGTCATAGTAGCTCTGTTTGGGACACATGTGTACATGACAACCTCCTTTCCTTCAAGGAACCATAATTAACATTTCAGCATATGGGATAAACTTAGGGTTCAATAAGTAACACACAGCTCACCAAAACAAAGGACTTTCAGTTTAGGATCGGCCATAGCAGCCCACAGTGGGCTTCAATGTTGTAACAGCTGAATTATATAAACTACAACTCACTGGGCTGGGCAAGTGGCTCAGTGGGTTAAAGTGATTTTTTTCGAAGCCTGACAACCTGAGGTTGATCCCTGGGACCTACATAATAGTAGAAGAAGTAAAGTCAATTCTGAAGGATGTCCTCTGACCTAAACACACATACTGTGGCATTTGTACAGCCACCCACAGCCCACACACAGACACAGACAGACAGACAGTCAGACAGACAGACAGACACACACACACACACACACACACACACACACACACACACAGAGAGAGAGAGAGAGAGAGAGAGAGAGAGAGAGAGAGAGAGAGAGAAATAGCATGATTTAAAAAAAGAAAAAAAGATTTTTAAAAAAACAGGAAGGGCAAAGAGTTCAACTCAAGTAAAAACTTTCATTCCATTGTTGTTGAAGAGAAACAGATATGTAAATGCTGTGTGAATACACTCACTGCATTTTTCTAGAAAAAACGATTTAAGTCGTATTTGCTATTAGAGTGGAAGGTGTAACAATGACATTTGGTTGAAGCAGATACACGTGTTCTCAGTACACCAGCAAATCTCCAAAAATCAGACAGACACCAAAGTGAAAGCCCCTTAAGCTCTGTTGGCTGGGCCCCTACAAAGAGCAAATCCAGTCTCCTGGTAGTCCCTCTCTTTCTCCTTGTCTACAGATGTGGATGGGTGACCCTCCCCTGGAGGCTTGAGAACAAAGAGAACAAAGTCTTGCTATTGAGATTCTATCTATCTATCTATCTATCTATCTATCTATCTATCTATCTATCTATCCATCTATCCATCTGTCTATGGTCATGGTAGTGATAGCTCACATGGCTAGATACTCCTAGGATTTTCTTCCTGAAAAATCACCTGAATCAAAGTCCCTTGAGATGTCATCCAGGAGCCTAAATTTTGACAAGTTCCACAAGATCCTAATGTTTAAACACCAACAACTTAGTGTTTGAAATGGTTTCTGAAGGCCATTGCCCACAGAGAGGAGCCTTACACCCTGGAAGGCTTAGAATCAGGGGTGGGCTTGTAGAACTTCTGGGAACCTAAGTAGGTGCCAATTCCCTCAGTTTTCTACTCAATTTCCCAGGAAACCTCACAAACAAGAACATTTGCAGAGGAATCTCCTGCTTTTCTCTTTCTGTCTTTCCCGTGCTTTCTGCAGGTTACCTTTAAAACCTCAGGCTGAGATCTTTCCTCTAACCAATGATAACTCTTGACTATCTCCGCCCTTCCTTGTGTTCAGCCATCAGAGGGAAGAGTGTGTGTCTACTTCACTGGGCTCTCACAGACCCTTGGAGGAGATAAGCTTGGTCAGAGTCTCCTGATCCACGCCTTATGGATCTGCTGCCAAAGGGGAGGGGTTCTGCGTCTGGAGCTGAGAGTTAGATGTCCTTTTAACCTAACTTCCTTGGTTAAAGGCTTCATATCTTTATGGGGAGCTGCTTGGGCTGTCAATCACCTGTAAGCTCCCAGCATCCTCCAGGAGGGCTAGTCCTAGGCTGTCTCCTTAGGAGGCAGTGTCCATGCCATTTAACTTTCCAGTGGACATGTGCTCATGGACAGTTGGTGGGTATTTCTAACTTAACAGGTCTCAACAGAACGTCCTGTCTTCTCCTTGTTCCAGAGCAGTCCAAAACTTCAGGGTGCCCCTTAATGCCATCCTCTCAGCACTCCATATTGAACCCACAAGTTCTCACGGCCTATCCTTTTTTTAAAAAATTATTTATTTTTATTTTATGTGCATAGGTGTTTTGCCTGCTTGTGTCAGAACTCCTGGAGCTTGAGTTATACACAGTGGTGAGCAGCCATGTAGGTGCTGGGAATTGAACCCGGGTCCTCTGGAAGAGCAGCCAGTGCTCTTAACCGCTGAGCTATCTCTCTAGCTCTTCTCACAGCCTATCTTTGAGGCCTATCTTGAGGCTGACCACATTGCTGCATCTGTGTGAATGGTTCCCTATCCCGGCCTCCATTTCTCTCTCCTGCCCCTCTGTAATGGCCTTGTAGGTGGTCTCCTTCAACCTACCCTTCCCTCCACTCTAGTCGGTCCCCAGTAAGGCAGACAAAGTAATTTTCTGAGAATCTGTTAGATTATGTGGTACCTTAAAGAACAGTAACTTCATCTCCCCCTCATTTTCCAGAGTAAACATAGAACCCCAGGCCCTTTTATGTGCTCTCTTCCATCTGCCCCGAAACACTAGTGTCTTTGTTGTTCATTCATAAAGCCAGGGACCTGTCCCAGGATGCAGCTGTGCTGGGTCTGGCACACATCTTTCCTTCTTCAATGGCTCTGTGGAAGACTCCATTCCTTCACTTCTTCATTCATCTTTTCCATCAAATTTCATCCTTCAATATTTAATTCAAACTCTACCATCGCACTGGTGGACCTTTCTCTCTCTCTCTCTCTCTCTCTCTCTCTCTCTCTCTCTCTCTCTCTCTCTTTCTTTCTTTTTTTGTGGAGCTGAGATCAAACCCAGGGCCTTTGCTTGCTAGACAAGCACTCTACCACTGAGCTAAATCCCCAACCCTGGATTTGTTTTTGTTTTTGTTTTTCGAGACAGGGTTTTTCTGTGTAGTTTTAGTGCCTGTCCTGGACCTTGCTCTGTAGACCAGGCTGGCCTGGAACTCACAGACATCCACCTGGCTCTGCCTCCCAAGTATTGGGGTTAAAGACGTGCGCTACCACTGCCCAGCTCACACTGGTGTTTGTAATCTTCTTGCTAGCTCCAATTTTTCCACAGTCTTTCCACTGGTTTTTTGTTTTTTGTTTTTTGTTTTGGTTGGTGTTTTGTGTGTGTGTGTGTGTGTGTGTGTGTGTGTGTGTGTGTGTGTGTGTATGTGTATGTGTGTGTTTCTTTTCTGCTGCTAAGCAGAATGAATTTGTCTGTTTTGGTCATTGACATTTTCCTAGTGCCCTTCCAGCTTGTGACCCGCAGGATAGCTATGAATGTGTTCCAACACATTTGTATATAACAATGTCACATCACAATGTCAAAAGTCGGGACACCTGTGATTCAAATAACTATTGGAGAGAAGGGAAAGGGAGGAGGGGAGGAGGGGAGCGAGGTAGAGAGGGGAGGGAGGGGTGGTCAAAGTCTTAACTATTAAAACCAATGGTGTTGGAGCTGGAGAGATGGCTCAGCAGTTAACAGCACAGAGGTCAGTTCCCATCGCCACATGGTGGCTCACAGTTGTCTATAACTCCAGTCCTAGGGATTCCGACACCATCTTCTAGCCTCCTCCGGCATCAG
Source organism: Onychomys torridus (assembly GCF_903995425.1). Classification (NCBI taxonomy): domain Eukaryota; kingdom Metazoa; phylum Chordata; class Mammalia; order Rodentia; family Cricetidae; genus Onychomys; species Onychomys torridus. The sequence continues at coordinate 63,781,785 of NC_050451.1, read as the reverse complement.
GCATGCTTGTGGTGCACAGACATACATGCAGGCCCAACATCCATGCATAAAAATAAATTGAAAAAAAAAAAAAAGGTAGAAGTTGCTAGCCTTAAATCAACACAAAGCCACGGCGAGAAGAGGGAAGAAGAGCAAATATTTGAAAATCGATACGAGAAGCATCTCAGTACACCACTGGCTGTTGAGTGAGCTCATGAGCGGTCTGCAGAGCCTGCTTACTTTGATTGATGGTACCCTGCCTAACCGATCCTCCATCAGTTCCTGTCTGTGTTCTCACCTGCAGGCCATATCGAATAGTGAATAGCTTCCTGCCTCTGTCAGGCTCTCAAAGTTAGGGAGCTTTAGCCACAGAATTCTGGGCAGAGTAGAAGGAGACAGTCACCTAAAGTTAGGTCAAGACAGCACCTAGAAGATGCTGCACCCTGGAAGTCAAGTGTTCCCAGTGAAGGAGTAACCTGGAAAAACCACGGCCTTCTCATGAGTACTGGGGTAGATCTGAGTCTGATGTGGAGGCTTGTATTTGTTCATTCCTGACCTAGGAGCAGCTACTGTCTATGGCATGGAGTTAGGTTCAAGAAAAAATATTGGTAAGAGCTGGCAGTGTAGCTTAGTGGTAGAGCATGTGCTTAGCATGCAGAAAGCCCTGAGTTCAATCTCCATTATTGCAAAACCTAAAGAAAAAAAAGATGCGGATTAGTTAAAACCAATTTCTGCTTATAATCAACAGTCCTGCATGAGCATCCCACAGTGGTCTGGGTGTTACTGGGAATGACGCTGATTGTACTCAGTCCTCTTATCGGGTCGATGAGAGGTAGGTTTGTTTTGTTGATATCTTCCAGCCTCCCAGACAGACCCATGTCATACTGTTTGGTACCTTCATTATCTTGGGCTGAGTTGTGAAAAGATTCCTGTTTGGTTTCAAGAGCCCAGGGTTACAAATGAGCATGACTCTTGGGTTTTAACATGCAGTCAAAAGTCTTTTGACACATACTTACCTTACCAGAAGATAGCCTTTATGGCCTTCCTTGAATCTGAGTGTGATTTGGGATTAATGTAGTGATGCTGTGTGAGACTTCAAAGGGTGGGACATTAAGTGCCATGCATCTCCCACTTCTTTTGTGTGAAGACTCACTCTTGGACCCCTGAGTCATGTACATTCTATCTGAGACAGACCTAGTGGAACAAATTCATTCTTAAGTCTTCCCACCCGAGCACCAGACCGAGAGCAGAAGCCCCTCTGGAAGCATCTCTTCCAGCCTTAGCTGTCATGGCTCCACGCTTGCCCAAGTGCTCTTACCCACCTTTGAGTCACCCCTGCAGAGACCCCAGATATCATGAATAAAGGAAGACTTCTACTCTGGTCTTTGTAAATTCCTTACCTAAAAAAACCTGTGGATGTAAATCGTTTTCACATCTATAGTTTTAGAATATTGCAAGGTGACAAAGTAAGAGAGATCCGGTGTTCTTGAAAAATAAAAGTACAAGGTTTTACAAAATGGTGTGGCCATGGGGATGAGGACACAAGAAAGAAAGTGTCTAATCTACCACGTGTGTCCAGAAGCATCCTTCTCTTCCTTCCTATTACACTATGCCCTTCATGGCACGCCCCCTCAAGGTCCCAGGTTTGGAAGCACATTGCTGGTAGCTGCTGGCTTTCAAGGCCTGTATTTCCTAGCTCAGGTGTCATTCTGAGTAAAGAGAAAGCAGTAACATTCTTGGTGTCCTGTGCTGAGCCATAGGAAATGGCTCTGTGCATACCACAAGCGTCTCTCCTTTCATCACATGTGAGACACCTGTAAATTTGCCCAAACTAAAAATCCACTAAGGAAAAAAAAAATACATTCCCTTTTGTAAAGCCTTAGACAGATTTGGCAACCAGCATTCTGCTATGCTCATGAAAAAATAACCATTTTTGTCTAGTTGTGGGTTGATTTTCTTAGTTATACATGTGCTATGGATATATGTTAACTATGTACTATGTGCATCTCCATGGTTGCCAGTTATTTAGACAGTTTTTACAGTGAAGAGAATCACCAGAATAACTGTAGGCTGACTTCTCATTAAAACTCCATTAATGCCTTTCCTGGGGGTATTAGATATGATGCTTTAAAAACATCATTCTACTACATTTCTACCAATAGTGTTCACTATTTTAATAGCCTGGAATATTTTAACATCCCTTAAGTTAAGGCAAGAGAAAGTAATGTGGAATGACCAAACTAAGAAAAAAGGTAACACGGTATCAGGCACTCTCCTGTCCCTTCCCCAAGCTTTGCTAACTGGAGATTCTAGGCGTATACCAGTTAGGCCATCAGTAGATTCTGGGTTAATAGTCTTTGGGCTCCAATGTTGTCATTTGATTGGTAAAGGGCACCTAGGGCTGGGAATGTGTGCCATGACTTTTCCTTCCTTAGTTGAGTCCTATGGGTGGCTGGGTCTTGTAAACAGGCTGACTGGTCAACTAATCTCTGGACATTGTGGCCTGTTTGAACATCAGGGAGGTGTTACCTGGGGTGGTAACAGAGTTAGGCTCCACTCGTGTGTTCTGCATAGAGGAACTTCAAGCCCTACTTCTCCTGTGGACGCTACTTGGCCTCCATTGCCACACACAGCTACAGCATCCTGAGACCCTGCAAACATCGGGTGTGAAATAGCACAGAACACAAAGATGAAGACACATGGTGTCACCTACACTCACACTGCCTCTTCCTGATGCTGTAGCTTAATTCCACTGTGGACAAATAAATCGGATGCCTGTATGTCCCCAAAGAGAGTCATTTAAACTTGTAAAGCCTCTATTCCAGCCCATGGGAGACCAAAGGACTTCTGGACAAATGACCCCTCTCAACAAAGACATTACTGTCTTAACATAATGAAAAATTTGATGACCTCAAGGCCATGTTGTAGGCCCCATCATCCATCCTTTCAAGTCACACAGCATATTTAGCCAAGGAACAGAGGAGCCAGGGAATGTGGGACAGGCTGCTTCGTTATTCAAGTTCTTACAGAATCGGCAATGTTGACTTTCTTATGTGGTTTTCCAATTAGTGGGAGAGAAACGACAGCCAGCTACCCTAGGGTCTCCAGGGAGATGCAGGAACATTTACATGCAACTCAGAGAAATAGAAGGAGTTATTCGAACTGCAACCCTAGCAGTTCAAAGAGATTAGGCAGAGAGCTGTGGATCTGGGGTGTTAATCAAAGGAGCCCTGGAACTTACATCATACCCTCTAAATTATGCCTGTTGCTCCTTCCATCCCCTCGTGGAGTAGATCATTGGATCTGTCTCACACAACTCAGGGCTATGAGGGACTTCTGGAATCACTGTGTGGTCAGCACAAAGTGCTTTACTTTTAGTTCAAAGAACATTTCCTTTGCTCCTGGGCTCCTCTGCCCACCCCTGGGCTCCAGCCCACCAGGAAGCTTCCTGCCAGTCACATGATCTTAATATTGTCCAGGTATAGGGAGGGGTGTCATATGACTTCAGCAGCCTGATCATATCAAGAAAGAAAAAGATTTCAACATTTTCTCCAAAGCATCGCTGTGTGAAGTAAGTATATGCCACTTATTTATTTAGGTTTTTTTGAGACAGGGTTTCCCTGTGTAGCTTTGCGCCTTTCCTGGAACTCACTTGGTAGGCCAGGCTGGCCTCGAACTCACAGAGATCCGCCTGCCTCTGCCTCCAGAGTGCTGGGATTAAAGGTGTGTGCCACCGCCGCCCAGCCTTATTTATTTATTTTTAAGAAGTCTTTTCCCACTGGAACATAAAATTATTGATAGCAGGGACCCTGCCCACCTTGACCAAGGCTTTTCCTCCCAGTCTTTGGGAACAAGGTTTGACAAGTAGAGTAGATAGTCCAGGCGATTTGCAGACCCACCTGTCAGGCTTTGACAAGTGGTAGATAGTCCAGGTGATTAGCAGACCCACCTGTCAGGCTTCTCCTTCCGATTCAGCGAACAGTCATGGATTTTCTATTGCAGGCCCATCCCTGTGTTGGATTCTGGACACAGTTAGGTGTGTAGACACAGATCTGGGAAAACAGGCCCCAAACAAGTTAACACAGGAGCTTCCTGCATGGTGAGCATCAAGTCCTGTGAAGATGATGGACACAGAGAGGGCCCTGGGTTTTCCTCATACCCTGTCCCATGCACCTTACATTTGATAGTTGCTGAGTTCTGTATGAAATAAACTCATGTTAAGCTTATTATCGGTGCCACTTTTAATTATATTTAACTAGGATTTTTTTTTCAACCATTGATTTCTTTCCAGGGATTGATTTCTTTCCAAATAAATTTCTTCGTTTTATATTATGCATGAAAACTTTATATATGTTTAGGACCAAGACTATAAAAACGATTTTTAAACTTGCTGGAGGACTGGGGAAGATGTCTTAGTCTATAAAACGCTTGATGTGCAAGCATGAAGACCCAAGTTCAATTCCCAGAACCCAAGTACAAAACTGAGTGTGATAGGATCTGCTTGTAATCACAGCTCTGGGGAGGAGACAGGCAGATCCCTGGGTCTCACTGGCCAGCCATCCCAGCCTAATTCCCAGTAGGCAATTTCCGGGTCTCAGTGAGAGGTTTTGTCTCAAAAAATCAAGTGCATGGCCATCCCAAGGAATGTCAGCTGAGCCTGACCTCATTCTAGCTTCCACAGGCAAGTGTGCACGTCTGTACCTCTTTGCACACACATGAACATGCACACGACACACACAGTTGTTGGAGAGAGAAACAATAACTAGGGAATTTTCACTGAGCTCATTTGATTTTCCCACGGCAGTGAAAGTGTTTATATAAAAATTAACCTGTAAATATATTTTTATGATTTTTTTCCATTCCACTTTTTTTGGATGTCAACCAAAGATGATTTAAAATTTATTAATGCTTTGGGATTCACTGAAGTAGCAGTTTATATTAGAAACACAGTGTAAATAAGATGAAGGGAAGTTACTAAAATCAAATGTGGTGGTTTGAATGGCAATGTCCTACCACCCCATAGACTCATACATTTGCATGCTTAGTCCCAAACCTATGAACTGTTAGGGAAAGATTAGAAGGTGTGGCCTTGTTGGAGGAAGTGTGTCACTGGAAGTGGGCTTTGAAATGTCAAAAACCTGTGTCAGACTGTGGTGGTTTGAAAGAAAATGGCCCCCAAAGGGAGCGGCACTATTAGGAGGTGTGACTTTGTTGGAGTGTGTGTGGCCTTGTTGGAGGAAGTATGTCACTATGAGGATGAACTCTGAGGTCTCATATATGCTCAAGCCACATCCAGTGTCTCAGTTCACTTCCTGTTGCCTTTGGATCAATATGTAGAATTCTCCAGTACCATGTCTGCCTGGACACTCCCATACTCCCAGCCGCCATGCTCCCCGCCATGATGATAACAGGTTAAACCTCTGAAACTATAAGCCACCACCTCAATGAAATGTTTTCTTTTATGAGAGTTGCAGTGGTCATGGTGTCTCTTTGTAGGAATAGAAACCCTAAGACACAGACCCAGTGTATCTCTCTACCTGTTGTCTGTGGATCAGGATGCAAAGCTCTCAGCTACTGTTCTAGCTCTATGCCTGTTTGCTTCCCACCATGATGCTCCTGGACTCACCCTCTGAAACTGTGAGCAAGTCTACCCAATTAAATGCCTTTGTTTATAAAAGTTGCCGTGGTTATGGTGTCTCTTCACAGCAATAGAACAGTAACTAAGGCATCAAGTCACATAATGCCACTGGCAAGAACATGTTCAGCATCTTGTATTACACCTTTTTATAAGAAGAGGACACAGGCTAGAACTGTGAATAAGAACTGACCAATTAAAACTTCTGTACTATGGATCAATTGGAATGTTACAAGTATAGAGGCTAATTACCTTATCTTGGATTAGTGTGAGACCCAGCCAGCCAGAACTAACATCCTATAACTATTAGGTAAAAATCACTTTGGAGTCATTAGCTTAGCAAACCCACCAGCTTCCACCAACCCAGACACTAAGAACAACGTCATCAGATACCATCTTGGGCCTATAGAAAAGCCTCCCTCATCTTGCTGTACCTGCCACTCTGATATATACATCAATGTACTTTAAACTTGCCTTGATTTATGACTTTCCTTGTTCTGTAAAACTGTGAAACCCTTGCCATGACAGAACATGGAATTTGGAATAACCTAAATCTGTGTTCCTGGGCTGTAGTCACTCACTCAAAATGACTCCAGGATAAACGATTTCTTAGTCCCTTTAAGATGAGAGCCATGGTTTTGTGTCAACAGAACTCATTTGTAAGTTCATCATAACATAGAAACTCACAATCTGCACTCTAGAGATTGCAATTACAATTAGAGGTTTACTCATTTTCAAAATAATGGCTTTAAATTCATTCTTTGTTACCACAATAAAATACTTTCAGAAAGAAAACAAGTTTGGGGCCAGAGAGACCAGCTAAGTTGGCAAAGTGTTTATTGATCAAACACAAAGGCCTGACTTTGAGCCCAGGAATCTACATTCTAAAAAGCCAGACAATGTGGAGTGTGCCTGTACTCCCAGCTGTGAAGAGCAGGGAACAGAAGGATCCCTGCAACTTGCTGGCCAGACAGTTTACCTAAATTGACAAACTCCAGGCTTATTGACTGTGCATCAGATAAAAATGGTGGAGATTGAGGAAGATGGCAGGTGCCAGCCTCTGACTTCCACACGTCCAAGCACACACATGTGCATACACACAGCAAATAAGTAAATACATGAAGAGCTTTTTAAAAATGTGTGATTCTGATACTTGCAGGCTCCAAGCAGTACAGTGCTGGTATCCTGACATGGATCTCTGGCAGTGTTGTAAACAAGAAAAAAATAAAAAATAAAAGGAAAGAGAAGCAGCCACATCCAGAAGAGGTCAACCAAGTGGGATGGACTTGATTTCTACCAACCTGGTACTGCGGGAACTTACTCATTTGGAGAGCCAGCCCAGCAGTACTCCCATCCTAGGATGGTGACTCTGTGACCTAACAGGCCCCATCTCTGAAAGGTTCAAATCACGGCATCAGATAAATCTTCAATGATGTTCTGGTGTATTCAAGCAGGTCAAAAATAAACACAAAGACTCAAGCTATCACAAGTACGACCAGTGCCATAGCGTGACAGGACACAGAGAAATTGCAGAAGAGGATTTGAACATGAACTTTAACCTCAGACATGCAGTACGTATCTTGGAGAACTTTAGATGTAGAAGGAGAATCGAGCAGTCCAAGGTGCAGTGGGAAGGTGGGATGGGACAAAGGGAAGGGTCCAAGATGCCTGTGGAATCCGGGCCCAGTAGTACAGACCTATAGAGGCAGCACATTGGGAACTGAGGCAGGATTGAAAGATCAACGTCAGCTGAGCTACAGCGTGATTTCAAAGCCAGCTTGTACAATTTAGTGAAACACTATCTCAAAATAAAAAAAAATTAAGAAATGGGCTGGGGATACAGCTCAGATGTAAGAACCTTTACTTAATATAAGCGAGGATCCAATCTCAAGTACTATGGGGGTGGGGCATAACGGCTGTGTAGTTTCCATCCCTCCCTGAGAGGCAAGTACCACTATTCCAGAAGCAGGAACTCAAGAGCAAGAGGGTCAGGGGGATGCTCCAGCGCAGCAAGAGAATGTCGGAAGTCAGAGGAGCTGGAGACAAGTGGGCCTCCTGGAGAAACCCATGAGCATCCCCAACATTGAATGTGGCACAGAATTCGAGTCAAATGAGAACACAAGGGATTATGGGTTTGAAAGGGCAGAGGAAGCAGAGCTGGGGGGACCAGGGAGGGAAGACCTCAGTGGGTAGAAGCAGTAGATGCAGTGGGGCTTTCAAGTCTGGACCTCAAGGTAAAGCTCCCTTTGGCCTGTCTGTCATGTTCCTCCTAGGCTCTTGTCAATGAGGCTTTGGAGTCATCCTTGCTCAGTCTGCATGCCTGAGTCTTAGTCAGAATCCTATTAAGTCCATTTAGAGGGAGCTCCAGCCTATGCTACCTCATCTCTCTCAATATCTAGCCAGTCTCCTTATCTACCAGGCCATAAAGCCAGCCTGCCTTCAGAAAAGCCCTGTTAGTGTTATGCCCAGATCACAGGGACCCCCTCCCCCCCAAAGACCACCACAGAGACTGAATCCCACATGTAAAAGCAAAGAACCTTTATTTCAAGCTCTGCTTGGTCCCTCTGTCTGTCTGACACAGGGGTGAGAGCAGAGAGCCCCGAGCTCAGGTGAGGTGGGGTTTTTATCATTGCAGAGGTTGGGGTGAGGGGATTTCCAGGTTCAGGACCCTGATTGGCTGACAATTGTCCAGGGGTATCTTGGTAAGATGGGGAAATAGGTGTGTACAAGGCTCAAGGACGTCTGGCCACCTTATCTAATGGTTGGAATGTTTGGGATGTCAGGTACTTCCTCACCCCTTGGGTGGATCCCTGGGTGGTGTCAGCTTATGGCTTTTCCTGGATCTGAGTGTTGCCTGCCCGTAAGCCTGTCACAGCAGCTGTGTGGTCAAGCTGTTTTGGGGTTCCTCCACAGTTAGGACAACCAATTCCCCTGCCCTGCTGTCTTCTCTTCCTAATTTTCCAGCTTCAACTCCTTCTCCAAACTGTTCCTTGGTCATAAACTACTAGTTTTCTATGAATTCTGGATTGAGCCTAGTTCTGACCTGGGGGCTTATTTGTAGTAGTTTCTGGGTGGAACGTGGCTTTAGCCTTTTCAACTGCTGTCAGGCTTTGGTATTAGTTATTAGTTATGAAGAGCAGGGGTAGAAACTGAGGGTAGGTACAGTGTGAGTGTGTGTGTGTGTGTGTGTGTGTGTGTGTGTGTGTGTGTGTGTGTGTGAAAATATTGGTAGGGACCTAGAGGTAAGGAAGATTCACTTGACATGAGTTCCATATGCAAAGTTTATTAAAACAAAACCAAACCCCAAAATGCTTTGAAACAGAGTTGACAGTAGTGACTCCACTTTGTGACCAGGATGTCTTCTTGTTCTGTAGGGACCACTTTGGGACCTTTTTGTTTGTTTTTGTTTTTGTTTTTGTTTTTTTTTTTGAGACAGGGTTTCTCTGTGTAGCTTTGGAGCCTTTCCTGGAACTCACTCGGTAGACCAGGTTGGCCTCGAACTCACAGAGATCCTCCTGGCTCTGCCTCCCGAGTGCTGGAATTACAGGTGTGCACCACCACCGCCTGGCTTTGGGACCTTCTTGATTAGGCCAAGAGAAAGTATTTGCTGAGAAGAAGGGAGATTGTGCAACTGAACTCTGTTAGAACAATGATGTGGATGGCTGGCTGGGCTAGGCTCCACCAATGAGTGGTAGAAATAAAATTGTCAGTCACTGTGCAGCCCTAGACAGCCTGAAATGGCTCTGTAGACCAGGCTGGCCTTGAACTCACTCTGTAGCCCAGGCTAGCCTTGAACCCCTAGAGCTCCACCTGCCTCTGCCTCCTAATACTGCGACTAAAGGCGTGTGCCACCGTGTTATCCAGTCATTATTCTTGACATACAGGCTGCTTCACCATTGTAATATCTCCTGGTGACCTCAAAAAGAGTCCCTAGCTTGCTCCCTAAAGGGGCATAGTGTGGTTTCTACTGGAATCTGTGATCTGTGCATTTACAATTCTAACATCCCAAATAAAAAGCTTTATAAAAAAAAAATCACATCATCTCAAATTCTTTCAATGACATAAAAAAAATCTGTTTCTTCAGAAACATTGGTATTGTGTTCCCCAAAATATTGTGCACCCTAATAATAATAAACTTATCTGGGGTCAGGGCACAGAACAGCCACAAGATACAGAGGCCAGAAAATGGTGGCACACACACCTTTAATCCTAGGATTCCAGAGGCAGAAGTCTATCTGGATCTCTGTGAGTTCAAGGCCACATTGGAAACAGCCAGGCTTGGTGACACACACCTTTAATTCCAAGAAGTGAGCCTTTAATCCAGGGGGTGATGGCAAAAACAGAAAGATATATAAGGTGTGAAAACCAGAACTAGAAGCATTTGGTTGGTTAAGCTTTTAGGCTTTGGAGCAGCAGTTCAGCTGAGATTCATTCTGGATGAGGACACAGAGGCTTCCAGCCTGAGGAAATAGGATCAGCTGAGGAACTGGCCAGGTGAGGTAGTTGTGGCTTGTTCTGCTTCTCTGATCTCCCAGCGTTAACCCCAATACCTGGCCTCAGGTTTGATTTTATTAACAAGTACCTTTAAGATTCCTGCTACAATGTAAAAGGCCTTTAGCCCAAAGTCCCTGGTGTTTTATCACTGTTTCTCGAATCAAGGCATTTGTTGGCTTTTGAGGAAGCTGGGAAGTTTCTTGGAGAAGTATGTAAATGTAGCTGCATACCCCAGGAACCCCAGGAACCAGGCCAGAGGGCTGCCTGCAGTAGCCAGAGGCTTCTCCCAAGTGGAATCTTTAGGGAGGCGCGGGTGGGGGGCACAAATCCCAGGTTGCCATCCCTCCCCTGGCTAAAGACAAAAGAAATGTGGGTTTTATTTTTAAGTCACCGAATTAGCATCAGGATCTAACCTACCCCCACCCCCAGGCTTGAGCTGGGAGATCAGGCTGTAGACCTTCCAGGCTGGTGTCAAAACTCCCCGAGAGGTGGCACAGCCCCTCAGCCACCTGCTTGCTCAGCCTGCCATGGAAAAATCCAGCTAATGCTGTCTGACCTCCCTGACCTACTGGGCTTATTGGTTTCCCTCTTTCCCATCCACCGGGCTTATTTAGCACAACTGAATCAAGCTGACATTTTGATAATAAACTCCAGGCTGAGCTGAGTTTTCAAATTTGGTCTCTTTTCGGTAATGCTGTTTTCATTGATTCTGTGAGTCCCTGGAATACCGGTGACTCTTTTCCGAGAATGCAGACTCCATTGGGCATGTGTGCACGAACACGCTGTCTCTGTACCGAGAAGGCTCGCTGTCCCATTTTCTCACCTTCCTTCACTCAGGAAGCAGAAAGAGGGCTGGAGGATGGGGCTGCGTCAAATGAAAATGTTTGGTGATTTCAAAGCTACCAAACCAGAACCTATTTTCTGTGGCGATATAGTCCTGCGTGTAATATTTCCTCTTTTTCCTTAACTTGCGTCTGCAGCCTTTGACATTACTTCGACACTAGCAGAAAATAGGATTTCTCACCTGCAGATGGAGAAGAGAAAGGAGGCCTGCCTAAACATTAGGTAGAAATTGCTTGTCAAGTTTGATCAATTCAGAGAAAATCCAAAGCCCCTTTGAAGAGCCACAGTTGATGCAGGGAGATTAGATGGGTTGTCCTTATGCAGTCATTGTGTGGCTAAATTGTCTGCATATGCAACCTGTTTGCTAAATGGACGATACATTTGCATCTAAATGGCCCATAAATAATTTGATTCTGCTCCAGAAAGTGCAACCCAGAAGCCCCCTCCTCCTCTTGGGCGTGGAAGTGTGTCAGCTGGTCTCTCCTCTGTTATTGCTTCTGCGGTACTATTATCTGACAAGGCACTGGGGAAGGAGTACAGGAATCTATTAGTGAGAAGCCATCTCCATTATGAGCTGAGATTTGAGTGAGCAGGCAGAGACATCTTTCATTATGTACAGCGTTTGGCCTCCAGGTCTCAGGGCCAGACTGATAAAAGTAATGAGAAAAAAGCCGAAGCTGGTACAGGGAGCCCATCCCCCATCCCCCACCCCCCAGCCACCACTATCTCAGCAATTTTGCTTTGCATGTTGCAGACCAGTGTGAGGTGTCAATTACCATGCCCTAGCTGCCTTCTGTGAGGACACTGACTCCCCTTCCAACACTGGGATGGGTAGTTATAGAACACACATTCCTGCTGGGGTGACTGGATACCCTAAGGGCTTTTAGCTGCTCTTTGGGCATGACCAGGTCTTAGGATCACACAGTTCACTTCCTTTACAACCATACTGCTACGTTTTAGCTGTTTGGAAGTAAGTTTCTAGACAAAAAAAAAAAAAAAATACACGTCCGCGTTAAACACTCTGCAAGGCTGACTGATTAAAACTTCAGTGAGGGGCTGGAGAGATGGCTCAGTGGTTCAGAGAGCTTGCTGCTTTCCAGAGGGCCCGTGTACGGTTTCCAGCACCCACATCAGGTGGCCTGTAACTCTAGCTTCAGGAGTTCCAATGCCTTCCTCTAGCCTCTGTGGGCATCCACACACCTGTGGCACACACGTGTGCACACACACTCACATACACCCACACACACATGCACACGTGCACAAATAAAAATCAGTGTAAAAAAGAAAAACATCTGTACTGATGGTAGAAAGCTAGTGTGTCACAGGCTGGGAACCAAACCACCTCGGGCTCGTTAGCCCTCAAAATAGCCATTATCAGCACACTTCTGAGTGTGACCTGATGTCCTTGAGACCATTGGGTTAATCTTGTTGGCATGTATAAACAGTCCCTGGCTTCCTCCAACCCAGAGGAAGAGCTCGGTGATGGCATTGGTCGCTGCTCCCCTCTATCTGCGCTTGTGTCCGTCACTGTAGAGCTGGGACTTTTTATGGCCTCCTTTCATGAAATTTGCGATGCTCCACGCTTTTAAAAGGTTCCAGGGGGATGACGTGTCTTGATTTAAGAAAGCTCAATATATTAAATCCAGTTTCACACAGAAGAAATACGGGAGGGCGGTTATTCACTTTGTGAAAGGATTCACGGTGGAATGCTGAGGGCAATAAATATTGTATGTGGTACTTAGCGTGTGATTTAGTTCACTGTTTCAGGAATATGTCTGTGGGCAAAATGCTGTGTACTTACTTGAAGGGTCTTGGTGCCTTTGTCCTGGGATTACTCAGCCTTTGCTCCCCAGCTCACAGGGACACAGGGACAGTGGAGCACATGGTTGTTTATCTCCACTGACAGTTGCTTCTGATCTGTTTTTTTTCCCCCTGGAACTCTGGAGTCTCATTCCTTACTTTAGTCCCCTATTGGTTGCTTTTCTTGTCACTGAAGACAACACATCTGACAGGATTTAAAGGAGGAAAGTTTGATTTGGGCTCCCGGTTTCGGAGGATGTGGTTACCATCGTGGGAAGGTCTGGCCTCTGGGTCAGTTGTGTAGAGAGGGTGAGGAGGGGGCTCCTCACATCAGGCACATCAGGAAGCAGAGAGCTTAGGTAGCCGTAGAAGTGGATTTAACCTCCAGTGACCCACCTCTGCTAACTAGGACACATATCCTAAAGGTTCTGTAACCTCCCGTAACAGTGTACCAGTTAGAGACCGAGGGTTCAAACATGTCCACCCGTGGGGGAAATGTCATACTGGATACAGCACAATGTGAGCTGGTCAATCCAAACCCAGTCCCCTCTTGGTTTGACTTCCTGAGCTAGAGCTGGAAAATGTGGGCTTACATTCCCCAATTTCCCTGGCCTTTAGGACGCTAAATGTTATGAGAGGACTTTTTTTTTTTTTTTTTAAGTTATCAGGCATGATGGTTGGGATAGCAACCTTTTCTGAGGTGCCTGGAACAGAGCAGCTGGTCTGTGGTCAGCAGGAGCACACAGCTCGACTCTCTGCAGGGGCCAGAGAGTTTCATGAAGCTTTTGGGGGTGTACCTCAACTCAAATAAATCCAGCTCCTCGGCTTCAGTGTAGAAAAGATGTCAGGACAAGGCAGTAGAGAGCAGAGCTGGAATTTATAAAAAGTCAAAAGAAAGCTGCTCAGAGAAAGAATAGAGAATGACAGAGGCCATGGGTATGGCCTTCCAAGAAAAGTTCCAGATTCTTTAAAGACATTTTAAACAGATATGTGAAGCACAGGGGTTAATGAAAGTGTTACTATTCTGATCCCGCCCCTTGGCAATGCCCTGCATCTAAAAGAATAAACTCCGCCCCTTCCTCTTCCCTCTGCTTTCTTCCCACAAGGTGCACACCCCTCGCCCTTCTCTCTCTCTCTCTCTCTCTCTCTCTCTCTCTGCTTCTTCTCTCTCCCCTTTCTCCCCTCCCCCAACCAAGTAAAACTCTTCACTGAACACTGTCTTCATGGCATCTCCATCTCTCACCCGCTGTGGGGCACCTGGCCTCTCCCCGCCAGGACCTCCCGTATACAAAATCATAACAGAAAGAATTATGCTAGTGAGGGAAAAAGACACATCCAAGTGTTGGTGTGGGCTTCTCACAGGAGAGCCACATTGTTTTCCACGTGTAGGCTTTTGGTGGCCCTCACGACATATCTCAAAGTGCTGCTGAAAAAATTGATTTTTCCTTGTCTCTTTCTTTCTGACAAGTGAGATTATAGGGCTCCAGAGGTGTCTTGGATGGAAGTATTTGACAAAAACAGGAGCCACTACATCTGGGTAAGGGTAGGTGTGAAGGCCTAGACTTGACTTTACAGGCTCCGTCTTAGGGAAAGGGCCACTATCTCAGACCACCTGCTGTATTCAGTTCCAGGAGGGACCTCAGGAATGTGCCATGGCAACTTGAACAGATGCAGGGAAGTAAAGTTTAACAAGATCCAGATATTCCTGCAGACATCCTGTCTGCAATTTATGGCCCTTGAAGATATTTAGATAATCCTACTGAGCAGCCCAGATAATCCTGCTCAGCAAGTTGTGGTTCCCTGCCAAAAAAGTCTAATCCAATGGTTTAAAAACGTGGTTTCTTGCCCAAAGTCTAGACCAACAGTTTCAAAAAAATCACCTTGCCCCATATCGTTTCTACCCAATCCCAAGCATGTAATTCCTAGCTTGTGGTTTCTTCCCTGTAAAACCTCTCTATACCTGGTCTCGTGACCGCTGCTACATTTCCTTCCACCTGCCGTCCGGTGGCCCAGGTTGAACCTGAATAAAAGGACCCTCATGTGCCTGCATCGGAAACTGACTCCTTGGTGGTCTCTGGGGTTTTCCAGAAACAGATACAACTCAGGAAATTTTTTTTAACTGTAAATGGGGTTTCTGGTGAGAGTCCTAAAACATTGTAGGTTTGCAGTTGGGAACCGAGAAAGGGCTTAAGCTAATGTTCTTACGAACATGAAAATACCTTCATAGGAAAGGGATGCTGCTGCCTCTGGGTAGGCGATAGGTACAATTGGTGCAGCAAACGCTGCCGGTTTTACTGGAGTTGTTGCTTCTCAGCAGGTGAAAGACTTCAACCAGAATCCAGGTTTTCCCCACCTATGTCCCCGTAATTTTCACCATCTTCTTTCTATCCTGCCTCGCCAACCTTTATGGCATCTAGCAGAGAAAACAATAGCCATGGTATTTCTGTTAGAAATATGCTGGGTGGGTTTTTTGTTGTTGGTTTTGTTTTTTGTTTGTTTTGTTTTTTTACTTTTTAAATCTGTTTAGTCCCTGGCAGTAACTCTCTAGTCCTATAAATCCTGTAAATATTTCCTGTGTCATCTCCTCCTCTCTATTCTCCTTCTTCTGCTTTGAGACAAGGCCTCCTTATGCAGCCCAGGCTGGAATTGAACTTGAAATCTTCCGCTCTCAGCTTCTTTTGTGCTAGAATTACAGGCATGCGCCTATGTACCTAGCCTTGATATTATGTTCCGATTCAACTCACTGAAACGGATTTTGCTGTTTGTAACCAGGAACCTTAACTAGCACATCTTCCTTTCCTTGTCTGCCCTGGGGCACCCCCTTAGAATGACTGCCATCTCATGAATCTCTTCACTCCTGACAGGCTGCCGTCCCTCTGTATGCTCTCCTGTTCTCTGCTGTCTTGGTTTGGGTCTCACCCCACTTACCTAGCCAACTGTGAAGGGAGAATTTTCCACAAAGATTGCAATCCCTCCCACTGTAGGACCTTTCTACAGGAGACAAAAGCTTTTAGCTTATAGTTTCATTTGTCCAGAAAAGTGGGGTTTTACAGGGAAGGGGTTGATTTGGTCATGTTTTACCCTTTTCTATAAGTTTTGATGTGTTGACACCTGGGTCTTACAGGCCTGAGGGACGTACTGTCCTTCCATGATTAGCTAATTACTAATCCAAAGCCCATGTCCGGTCCTTTTACCAGACTAGGACCCTGTTCTCTGCCCTAAATCACCCCCAAATCCTCTAGCCCAGGCTTCACTTCCCTCCCACCTTATTCAAACTAGCTGACAGCACGCTGTTCAGACACTAACTGTGCCTTCCATGTTACTCTAGTGAAAGCAACATGAAGGCTCTGCCGAGGCTTCTCTCCATCCTTCCGCCTCCTGATGGACCCTGGTCTTCTCTGTGTGCCTTGGGGTGAGGATGAGGGGGTTCCTCCCCCAAACTGAAAGTACTATGCTTTTCCCGTAAAAGCCTCGGTCTCTGTCTGATATCTTATCATTCCTGATGGGAACAAACCCTGGCCACATCTTAAAACACAGAGAGCGAAGTTGTTAGAGCGTGCAGTATCATTTCCAAAGATCCTATCTCTTGCTGTAAGCTGGATTTCCCATCATACATGTGTTGTGTCTGTCTTCTCCAGGAAGTCACTCACAGGACTTGCCCTCAATGGATGCCCCTCACTGTTATGACAAAGACTTCCAGTGTTAGGGACACAGGTCACCTATCAGCAGATTCAAGGTTCCCTTCATCAACTTAGAGCTCTTCTTCAGTGATGGGACACTCAACCATCACACCAGTTTCAGGGCCATCCACTGCCCCCTCTTCACTGTGTAGTGCTGCGTGCTGCTGCTGGGTGGCAATTGTCCACAAATCTCTCTATTTCTGGGTGTCTGAGTATGAATGGCTAATTGTTCCAGAACGACCTTTGATTGTTGAAAGGAGTTTATTTATTGATATGTTTGTGCTGTGTGTGTGTGTGTGTTACATTCACATGTGTACACATGTATGTGCAGATGTGTACACCCATATGTGCACGTGTAGAAGAAGTAGACATAGTATATCTTTCTCTGTTGCTCTGGACCTTACGCTTCTGAGATGGGGTCTTGCACTGGAGCTCAGGTTTTGGCTGGCCTGCCTGGCTAACAAGCAACCAGGATCCACCTGTCTCTGTACCCCCAGCACTGGGGTCATAAGTGCATGCTGCCACAACTGGCCTTTATATGGATACTGGGGACTCAAACTCAGGTCCATGTACTTCATCCATTGAATCATCTCTCCAGCCACTCTTGAACTATGTTTTCAGCAATGGGTGTCTAAGCCCAGTGACAATGACTCTCTCTGGACCAGATTAATTTACAAAGACAGTTGGCTTCTCAGAGGGATTCACTTACATTCCAGAACACTCACATTTCTCTCTCTCTCTCTCTCTCTCTCTCTCTCTCTCTCTCTCTCTCCATGTTTGCTTGTAGCCCATATATGAATAAGAGTTTTCCTAATCTTGGGTGCTTTTTGGGTGCTTTTTTTTTTTAATGCACAGGTATTGTGTGTGCACAAAGCAACACCCAGACCCTGGTGCATTATCCTACTGAATTGGGCGCTCAGGGACCCTGCACCAAAATGTTCCCATTGCTGTAAATACTAAACTGTTACATTTGGGTGCATTTTCTGCCAAATTGCCATAATTGCCAGTCTGCAGAGGCGTGCCAACCAGCCCAGCTACAGCAATTGCTAATTGGGAACTGCTGATGGCTTGTATGTATGTGCTATGTGCTATGACCAACCTTGATGGTTGCTGATGGCTTGTATGTGTGTGCTATGTGCTATGACCAACCTTGATGGTTGCTGATGGCTTGTATGTGTGTGCTATGTGCTATGACCAACCTTGATGGTTGCTGATGGTTTGTACATGTGTGTTGAGTGCTACAATCAACCTTGAAGGTTGCTTGATTAGATGAAGGGTACTTGGTTGCCTCAAGTACACTAAGAAATTCCTGAGGGCAGGAACCACATATTATCTTCCCTTCTGCTCTCCTATTTGCTACAATAGACACTCAGCAATGTTTTGTTGCTCAAACATTCCTCCTGCCCCCAAATACTCTTTTTAGTGGATCAAGAACATCAGGGATCACTTTCTACATTGATAGCTTCCCCCTGCTTGAATGCTTCTATTATCTGAAAGTCTGGGATTTAAAGGTACACTGGGAGCTGGGGAGATAGTTCAGTGGGTAAAAGTGCTGACTGCGCAAGCCTGACCACCTTCATTTGGACCGTGGAACCCATATAAAAGCCAGACACAGTAGCTCAAGCATATTTTGTAATCCAAGTGTACGTACAGGAACGAGGTAATGACAGGAGACTCTCCGGAAACTCACAGACTGGCTAGCTTGGCTCATAAAGTGGGGAAGAGACTGTCTCTCACAAGGCAGAAAGGTGAACTGAGATGGGACCACTGTCCTCTGACCTCCCTGTGCACAGCATGGCATGGGTGTAACACCGGAAAATGTGCACATCCACACATCTTACGTACACACACACACACACACACACACACACACACACACACACACACCAAACAAACCAATAAAGGCACGTTGGTCTTACTAAGATGCAGAGATAAGCAGCACCCAACAGTATTTGACTTTCTAATTGAAGCAGGTCCGAGACCTTATAGTCTTGTGGCCAGAGAAAAGGAGTCACCCACTGGGCTCCCGGAAAAGGAGTCACCCACTGGGCTCCCGGAAAAGGAGTCACCGAGATAGAAAGAAGGATACAGATAGTAATCTACTCTCATAATGAAGGACTCGTCTTTTCAGTATTGAGAGTCAAACCCAGGGCCTTGTGCGTGTTAGGTAAGTGCTCTACCACGGAGCTACATCCCTAGCCTAAAAGAAGGGTTTTTATTAGACTGCTTTTTGTGCCTTCTCTCCTACATTTGCCAGATTCAACAACAACAACAACAAAGACACCCAGTGAAGCTGGAATTTCAGGTATTTTTCTGAAATTCAGATTTAACTGGTTTTCTATATATTGCTGAACAATCCAAGTCCCTGCCTTCTTCTCCTAAAGCCCTTTCCCCAACTCAGCAACACCCTCAGACCATCTTACACCCCCAGTGGGTGATTTTTTTTTTATTCTTTTCTGTTGAACCCCTTTTCTGAGTTGGAGGAAGGCACAGGGCTGTTGCTCAGGGAATACAGACAGCCTTTCCATGACTTTTATTGTGTTTTCACTTAGATTTTGTCACTGTTCAAAGGAAGCCAGAGCCATTGGCTGGGAGGCATTTTGAGGTCTTTGATTTCTAATTTGGCTGTGTATCATTTTTAAAATCTGTTATTCTTAGAATTACCTGGTGTGAAAGAGAACGAAGTCACCCAGGCCAAGTCTTCCTAAAGTGGACTTGGGAGACCACGGGGAAGCATAGAAAGACAATTTGAAATCATGAGCCTCCGGGTCACCTCTGCATACTCCTGGAAGCTCATCCCCAGTCTCTCTCTCCAAACTCCACCCTCTCAGAGAGTCTCGGACAAAGGAAAGGCGCCAAAAAAATGCAGTTCTTGGTGGCTGTTGCAACTTCCTCCTGTGAAGTAGCCAGTCGCTACTGGGCTCAACCGACCAGAAGTTGAACTCAGGGGAGAGTAGGATGGGAACAATAAATCTGAATTATACATCCTGGGTTCAATAGAAGCAGGACATATGGAGTAAAAATTTATGTCTCTGCAGATACCCTGAATCCTGTTAGCCACCAGTAACCTCACACTTATAGTTCAGCCAGTAACTTCAAAGAACTACCTCACCCCTAGCTCCCTGGCCCAATCCCAAGCTGCATGTAAACCTTTCCTATGTAAATGTGTAGCATTTGGTGGCCGGTGATGATGTGGCCGCTGGCACTGAGTCACGGAAGGCGGGCTCGGGGAGCATCTGGTTCTGGAATGTGGGTGGTTCTCGGTTTTCCAACACTCACTCCTAATGAGAACAAGAGGAAGACACAAGCCTTTTTAGGAGCAGAGACTTGAAAACTAGATCCGCCTCTTGTCCATGACAACCAGTTCTGTCCTGTCCTGAAGCAGGAGATGTCTTCGGTTCTCTCAGCAGTGCTGGCCTGACCAAAGTCCAGAAATGCCAACATGCCAAAATGCCAACGGGTGCTGGTTCAAGTTCTGTCTTTGTCTTTCTCCCTTTTTTAAACAGCAACTTTAGTGAGCACAGACACCTCGAAGCTATGGGAGGCCAGATGCCCCGGAATCTGTCCAAAACTCCAGTCTAGGAACCCACTGTGGGCGGGACAACTGGACTGAGCAACTCACACCCCCAACCTCTGCCCGATACGGCCTCATTAACTTTGAGCAGGCCCCTCAGCTGCAGCCCTTTCTAGGAACCCCCTGCTCTAAAGGCACACTGTTCGCTTCCTTTCTCTTGAGCTCCTCCTGTAATACAATTCCTTTTCTGAAACCCACCCTTCCTTGGTTCACAAGATTCATTCTGTGTCTGCAAGACCAAGGCCCCACAGTCTTTAGCCTGGTGTGACTTTGGTGGCCATTGATCTGAAGGACCTCTGCTCACTCACCTCCTATCTCTCCTTTCCCAGACGTAAACCTGTTATTCTCTGGGAATCTCGCAAACCAAACTATAAACTTTCATTACACTGGGAATATCCTAACTTCCCTTACAACTCTGGTTGTCTGTGGTTTTACCTCATCTGCTGGGAGCCTCTCCTGCACCTGGTGGCCCCTCTATGATCACAGTTAACCTCCTTTACAACCCTTTAAAGATAATAACTTCAAACCCCGCCAGCATCCTTGATATAGCTATTATGAAGACAGTGCCCACACCCACACTCAAGTATGTCTTGGTCTTTCACAGAATGCCTCTCTTTCCGTTAATTCCTGTGCTTGAATCCGTGTTAAAATTTTCTTTTAATGAAGTCCAACTCTGGTGGCTGGGGAGATGGCTCACTAAATAACTTGCCACACAAGCATGACAACCGAAGTTTGGGTCCCTTGCATCTATGTTAGAAGCTGAGCACACTGGTGAGTAGCTATAATCCCAGCACTGGGCAGGAAGGGAGGGGCTATCGAGGGTAGAGAAGAGAAGACCCCTTGAGTTCACCTGCCGACCAACCTGAAGTTCCTCTCTGCAGTGAAGGGTCTGCTTTCACCTGGGTCGGGGTTCTGAGGACCCCTGAGGTTACTGCAGGTGAGGCGTGGTCTGTATGTATTAATCTTGAGATTTGTGAGAGAAAAACAGCTCCACAGTTTTGAGCCAAATTTGAAGCAAGCTTTAATTAAATACGGGCCAGGAAGATGGACTCTGGCCAGGTCCACTCCTAGATTCCCAGGAAATGGCCACAAGTCATGTCTTGGAGGGGCTTAAAAGGACAAAACCACTAGGCCAATGTATTTCCCAACAGGTCCAATCAGGGGCAAGCATACATCCTGACAGGTTTTCTGCCACAGACCCCTGGCCTATATCCAATCAGGGCCCAGTGTACATCCTGATGTATTTCCTGCCCATGTACCTCCCTCCTACATCCCATCAAGCACTTCCAGCGCAGTTGGGTCAAATGGACTTGTTTAGGGGAGAGAAAACATGAAGAATGGCCTCCAGCATTTAACTTCGGTTCTCACATATGCTACTATGTATCACCTTCTAGGGCTGATCAAAACTACAAAGAGAGAGAATTAGATAAAATAGTGAAGTTCATACCTATGCCTCTCATCAAATGTACTTAATGACTAACCAATCAGAATGGGTTTGTGACTTAGGATGTTGGTCCAATTAGTCAAATTGCCTCCCAAAACAACTTTTGTGCAAATCTATCAAAATGAGAAATCTTCCTTTTGGAACATTCTTTGTGGTACCCTGATATGGTATACTAGAATTACAATCCCTATTTTTCCAACTGAAGGCCATTTCCTTTGACCTCAGTGTTGGGTCTGAAAGTGGAGAAATGTCCACCTCCTGTGTATTAATGGAAGCTGAACTGGTACCTGGGAAGAGGCATAGAGAATAGAAGAGTCAATTACCTTCTAACTGGGTGGTCATCAAAGCTCCCAACTTAGATACTTAATGGATGCTTTTCCCACTGGCCCCCTTCCAGGGCAAAAGCAGAGTCTCTCTTCTACCTCTAGGCTAATGGGAAGTAGTTCAGAGATTTCCTTCTCTGCTGCCTCTAGGCAAAGCTTATGTGGGGTTTAGTTCTGAGCTGTTGGAGGAAGGTGATTGATAATTTACATCACCCAGGGAAAACCCCAATGGCAGCCCTGTTCAGGCAGCCTGGGATTTTCAGGGTAAATAACTGCAGGGGCAGGAGGCGGGGGGATTTGCTGGGAAACTTCTGCTCAGGAAGGGACAGAGATTTAAGTATGAATTCTCATCTTCTGCCTCCTCCAGGCAGGGATTTAAAGGATAAACCCCTTGTGCTCAGAGGAAGATTTACACAGTAGCAGTCACTTCACTGGGGACTGTTTCTGTGTGACACTTGGCACTGGGGACTGCTCTACACTGGTTCATCCATCCATCCTGACTGGTAAGCTGTACCCCATCAGTCTGTGCAGGCTTTTCCACACTGTCTGCTCCACCTTCTTCTGTCACACCTCCTCCCAATGGCAAGAGCAGAGACCTCTATAACACTTTATGACAGGACACCAATCCCTCAGGACCCTATGGAGCCCTGGTTACGTCTTGCTTCACCATCCAAATGGTGAAGCAAGCCTGGGCCATCTCCAGTCACTTCTTCCCTGCCTTCCTCCTGAGTTACCAGCTAGGCTCTCCAGGGGACTTTACCTGCTTTCTGTGTTTCTTGTGCCCATTTTTCTCACTGGACCCTGGCTTTAGATTTTAGAACTTGTAGGGGAGAGCATTAACAATCGAATCCTGGGCTCCACTGTGGCCCCCTGAATCAGAACTGCGGGTTATGGGGCCTGGAAATTGAGTCCACAGGTAATTAATAGTTCAATAACCCCTAGATTCCAGGGTGCAGGTGAGACGGGCCTTCCTCCCACGGCTGACTTTTGGGAAGGCTCCCTTTCCACCGTCATTAAGGGGACACTCTCTCCCCAGCACTGGACAACATTGGTGTATGTCTCTGAGGATCTGTAGAGACAAAACAAGTCCCCAGGCTACTGTGAGGTGTAAAACAGTCAATGGCATGGCCCGAAAGGTGGCCAGCTCATGAATACTCATGTTAACCTTCTGGTCACTTTTGATCATTCAGATCAATCAAAGGTATGCGCTCTCTCTTTGTCTCTCTCTGTCTCTATCTCTTTCTCTAAGCTTTTGTGAGAGCAGGAAACAGGTTCTGGGGAAAAGGTGGTAGGAAGATTGAGGTTAAAATGAATTGACAGGCAATAGGATTAGAACCATGCTCAATTCTGATCTTGGGAGTAACTAACGGTGGCCTGGAATTAAAGAATTAAACCATAAAGCCTTCTTTGACAAGTGATCTGATAGACCCAGAAATAAATTTCAGAGACAGTGTTGTCGGGTAGAGGCAGGGTACAGCTGAGATAAGGGTTCCGGGAGGTCAGGGCCAGGGGTGAAGCTCTTCTCTCTCTTTAGAATGCAGGGAGAGGCAGTGGTCCCTCGTGTCAGGGCAGCGTGAGATGCTGAAATAGTACCGGGGACATAGGAGTTATCACGGTTTCAATTCTCCACTGGCAGCATTTTCTTCCCTCCATTCAATGATGACTTTCAA
This sequence comes from Onychomys torridus, assembly GCF_903995425.1. Classification (NCBI taxonomy): domain Eukaryota; kingdom Metazoa; phylum Chordata; class Mammalia; order Rodentia; family Cricetidae; genus Onychomys; species Onychomys torridus. The sequence continues at coordinate 63,758,343 of NC_050451.1, read as the reverse complement.
TAGAGGCCCCCGTGAAGGGGTAGGGAGATAATGAAACACAGGGCAAGCATGACAGCCCGTGAATCTATCTCTGTGTACTGCCCTCTGCCTCGTGGCTTTACATTGCTATTCCCTCATGTTGCAGTGAACAAAGCAGTAATAGGAATGAGCAGATGACAAAGGGCTCAAGGAAATGGTATCAAATGCAGTTTAGTGGCTTTTCCACGGAGGAAGGGGTGGAGAGAAAGTAGCATTCTAGTTCACTACTGCTTCTTGTCTCTGACATCACTGGGAAATTCTATATATTTAATTGGAGTGAAATGTCTCTGGATGTCCATCCTCTTCCTTATCTTCATTCTGCAAACAAGGTCTTAAAAGGACAGGGGATGTTTCTGGTACACTCAAAGTGAAATAATTTCACATAATGTCGGGAAGACCCAGGGATCCTCCTCTTTCCATCTTCCCATTGCCAGGATCACAAGCACACACTGTATCACCAGGGCTTTATGTGAGTGCTGGGGACAGATTCTAGTCATCACACACGCACGCACAGTCAACACCTTATGGACTGAGTCATCTCTCCAGCTCCTTGATTCATAATTCACCTCCAATTATCTGCCTGTTTCCAGGCACAGGACTTCCAAGGTCCTGTGACTTTTGTGACAGTGGGAACCATGCCCTCCCTGGCAGTCTCCTTGTTGGGTTATATCAAGTAAAGGAGCCAGAGCAGGAAGGAAGGTGCTGGCCTCTGTCTTTCCCAAGACATCCCCTCACCTATACCTTCTCGGCCTCTTGATTCATAACATGTCATGATCTCTCTGTCCTTCCTTGGCAACACATTTTATGTAGTGTTTGAAACTACTACTTACGTCCTCCTCAAATGTTGGATGTTTCCAATCTCTAGTTTCAAAGTAAAGCATTTTTTTAGAGAACATTTTGACCTGTAGGTAAGGAAGAAGGAAGGAAGGGAAGCCAGGAGAGAAAATGATGGAGGGATCCAGTTTTACAGAGCTTGGTTTTGTTTTTAGGTCGGGGTTGCCAATACTCTGGTTTTGTGGGCCATGGTTCTCCATGAAAGCCAAGAGATAGGATTTTGCACAGCAGCATAGGCCAGGGTAGGGCAGTCTAAAGGGTGTTCTGGGCAAGAAATGCTCTTGGAAGCTACTTGGAGGCCTCAGGGTCTCTTCCCCAGTAGAGTTGCGTTTCCTGGACAACTTTCTGTTTGAATGCCATCTGTACTCACCAAGAATGTCTCCTTCCAAAGGCCCTTCTCCCCACCCTGTGTGCATCAGCAGTATTTAGACTGTGTTATGATAGTAAAGGCTTAAGAATTAACTTTCTGGGCTGGGCGGTGGTGGCGGTGGTGGCACATGCCTTTACTCCCAGCACTTGGGAGGCAGAACCAGGCAGATCTCTGTGAGTTCAAGGCCAGCCTCTTCTCCAAAGCAAGTTCCGGGAAAGGTGCAAAGCTACACAGAGAAACCCTGTCTTGAAAAACCAAAAAAAAAAAAAAAAAAAAGAATTAACTTTCTGGGACTATTTTGGTGTAGAGTATTTGCCCATGGCTGTAGTGTAAATCCTTCTAGCCTAGCTGATTGCAAGGTCTCACTGTTGAGCCCCTGGATGCTGAGTTGGGAGGTAGGCAGCGGTGCAGCATTGTGAGCGTGTTCCCTGTGGATGTGAGGCAAAAGGCATCAGGAGCGTAGAAAATGAAAAGGGGTGAAAGAATCAGGAAGCAATGAAGCATGAGTATTATCCTTGTTTTAAATAGAATTTATTAATTGTAAGATTATATATGTTATTTTTCAATAATGGTTGTAATAACTGACCTACAAAATTCTAAAAATGTAACAGCGTGGATACAAGTCAGCTATTGGGCTGGAAGAAAAGGAGACAAGAGGAAGAGAAAGGAAACATTTAGTACTGAAATTCTAAAGCAGGGTTTGCATGCCGGTCAGACTTTATGACTGGGTCCTGCTGAGACTCCGGAACACGAGTTCACAGAGATGACATGGATGGAGTTGGCTGGAAGCCTGGCTGTGGAGCTGGCATTACTATTTGCTAGCTGCAGATTCTCATCTGTCACAACACATAGCAGCAGCTTCGTGTGGTGGTTTTGAGGATTATGTGGGATAATAAGTTCCAAGTACTTATCCCCCAGGGTCATATGGGAATCTTTCAGTCAGTGGCAGCCACAGGCCTACTGTGACAGCTATCCTGATCATTTATGAATGTCCTCAGTGGCTGCTGGAATGTTAGCACTATCCCAGGTACAGGTTCATACGAATACTCACTGTTAGGAACAATCTTCATTGTATCGCTAAACCTCCACCAGTCATTCATTTAGGCTCAGACTCAAGGCAAGGCCTGCTTCTCTTCAAACACCTTCTGGACAAACTGCTCACAGTTGCCAGTTCAACTACAGACAGCCGTGTCTCTCATTAGTGCTACTGTCTGTCTGTCTATCTATGCCTTCTATTAAAACACAAACATTCCTCAGAGAATTCCTTAAGTTGAGTGTCTTGGCATGAACTAGGCAACCGGGTTCCAGGATCCATGAGCACAAGGCCCTGGCGGTGGGCAAGGGAGGCAAAAGGACACAGGGCCACAGAGACCTCCATGTGCCTCTTCCTTCCCGCCTCCCTGGGACCAGCTCGCTTCCACAGTATGCTAAGATGCCACTGAAAGCGGATTTCACTCCAGCCTTTTTCTCTGGATTCTCATCATTCTAGGGTGAAGACCCATTCAGTTTTCAAGTCTCCAATCTCCAACTGCTGAAGCAAGACCCTGCTGAACACTAGGGGGTCGTCTTCCAATTGAGAACGCTAAGTCTGAACTGGTAGAGCTGAGCTGTACATGTGGTCTGATGTGTGACCTTCAAAAGGTCATGGCATGTCTCTGAACCTGCGTATTGAGGAGAGTGATGAGGATTTACTCAAGACTAAAGGAGAGAGCCTTTTGGTAGCAACAACACTCAAACACACTTTTCCTCATCCTCTCCTCTGTTTCCAATTCACCAGTATCAGCTTGCTCCTTTGTCTTCTGTTCTTCCCATATTAGTGTGGAGGGAAAAGCAGTCTTGGGAGCACCATAGTTGGAGGAAAAGAAGACAATTCCTAACCTTTATTCTGAAGATGTCTAGGAACCACTATTCAAGTCTGTGAGGGGAAGGCAACATTGCAGGAGCTCTGAGTCCTGTAAGCACTACATGCATTCTTCTTGAGGTGTTGTGTGTTGGTTTAGTTGGGGCACCTGTGCGTTACAAATGACCATCAGAAGCCAGGAGAGGGACTGTGCCTTCTGACACCTTTGGACAGCTGGGGAGGTCCTGGGTTGCAGGAAAGGAGCTGGTCTCTCCTGGGGCTGACACAGCAGCCTTGGGTCAGGGCCCTCTGTGGTTGGAGGCCAATGGCCTGGAGCCCACAGGACACAAGCTTCAGGATACCTCAGAGCCTCATCTTTGTGCTAATCTGTGAGCCAAGTTAGCTGTGCTCCTCAGGCCCTAGATGGAGAGACGAAGCCCTGGTTCCGAGTCCCACCAATGACTGGAGGACTGGAAAGAAGTGTGTTCTCACAGTTCTATAAACGTATGTTTCTAGTGCCACAGCAAAAGTGACTGGAAGATCAACCAGTTTGGGGGACGAGTAGTGTATTTTAACATGAATTAATTTTGGTGGAGAAAAGATTACCGATGGGCCACAGCCAGGACAATCTGTCTGAAACTGAGTGTCCACTCGGAGGCCAGCCAGGCTCAGCTGGGGTGCCTGAGGTAGGGGAAAGAGCTGGAGAAAGGCCCACACAACCCTACGGAGAGCTGTGCTGGTTTGGGGTGCCATGTTTTCCCCTTGCACCTGGACAGTGACCGAAAGGATGTTGTGGGCACATGGACCCATGAGGAAGCTTTTAAGGTGTGCAACTTAGAACAGAAAGAAAGCAGAGTGAAGACATCAACCACCCACTCCCACCCCCACTCCCCCTTTTCCTCCAGTGCAGGAAGGTCTTTCCCCAGAGGCTGATGCCTTGTTCTAACAATACAACAAGAGAGAGCAGCCTCTAGGGAGTGGGAAGGTGGGAGGGGAGGGGAGGGGTGAGGATAAGAGGGGTGGGGGCTGGGGGGTAGAAGACGGCAGTGGAGGGTGAGGTGAGGTGGGTTCCTAAGGCTTCCTTCTGCATATGCCGAGCTTACTCCTAAGCAGCCATGGGCTGAACAGGGCTACAGAGCATGTTAGAGAGGAAGGAGAGGAAACGGGAGGCCTAGAGGGTGACAGAGTCAGCTCTTCAGGCTGGAGGTCACAGTTGCTCCTTTCTGGAGTCCCGGTGTTTGATGGTGGCTCTTATGTATAAACCATCAAGGACAGAGTAGCTCTCCGTCTGATTCAAGAAGGTATTACTCTAATGGTGGTGGGGGTGATGGATTCATAATATATGGATTTAAAATGTCTCGCCAAGGCAAGCACGTGCTCCCAGAGGTTAGAGGTTAATTGGATGCCTTCTTTTTTTTCTTGTAGCTTTTCTCCTGCATCATACCTATCCTACTTCTCACCAGAGGCAAAGCGATTTTCAGAAAGGCCTCAGGAACATCTGGGCTTTAACTGCAAAGCCAAAGGGAATGGTGAGGCCAGGGAATGAAGCCAGGAGAACTTGAAAAACAGGGGGTTTGGGATCTGACAGTTGTCCCCAGCCCTGGATCAGGTGACTGCTTCTGACACAAAGTGTGTCTCTAGGTGACTCCGCTGTGGAGGAGACACTGTCTCTCATGCCCATGCAGCTTAGCTTTGACCCCAAGACTCCCGGGAAGGCGTCCATCACAGCTGGCTGCCTCAGCCGTGACAAGTCAGGCTCTACCTCCAACAGCCTGAAAAGAGGAAGGAGCCGTTTGGAAGCCAAGCCTCCGGTTAACACCAGTGCTCTGCTTCTTGGCATTTGCTTCCTTTGGGAGCAGTAGAGAAAGAGACCCGTGGTGGCAAGAGATAACTATTCTGGTAAAACCTTCCGAATGTTCTACAAAACTTTACCAACAACACAGGACAGATTTCACACCAAGATCTTGAATCACAGATGTTTACATAACATAATGCCCATGGCAGATGAAAACTAATACCACCAATTACCTGAGACGAAAAAGAAAGAAAAGAAGGAAGGAAGGGCAAATAAAAAGGTCCTGACAGCTGGAGGTCCAAGGTGCACAGGCAGTGGGAATATCCAGCGGCTCCTGGTCTCACATCTCGGCTTCCGTGGCACCGACCTCGGTTGCGGTGATGGCGATGCCAATGGCGAGGCTGCCGTTGTCAGAGAAGAGCTGGGCCAGCGAGGTGTTGAGAACCAGGCAGTCCCCGTCAGTGATGACCGAGTCCACACACTCCAGGACGGATCTCGGGGTGGCTTCCCACTTGAGACGCCTGTGGTTTCTGTTGAGCTCCAGGCGATAGGTGAAGCTGTCGGCCTGGGTGGGGGTCCCAATCAGCATCATGGTGGCAAAGAACTGAGGGTGCCCTTCGTGCCGTTCCTGTTTTCTGAGCACCAGCAGGAAGTGGTGGCCGAGGCAAGAGTGCATGATGATCCAGTCGGCTGGCGCTGGGAGGTGCATGTCCGTGGCCAGGAAGACGATCTCTGCCCCTTGTAGGATGTCAATCCTGTGGATCTGCCGCAGGTGAGGCACCACCACCTCCAGGTGACCTTCCCACTGGCAGGAGAAGAGTGGGCATAGGCAGGGTGTCACCTGAGCGCTGTGCATCCCTGCCTCCTGGTGGTGGAGGTGGCGGGGACGGGCATGGTGGCACAGGGGGCTGTGGTGACGGTGGTGACGATGGTGGTGGGGAAGAGGGTGTGGGTGGAAGCTGCCTTGCTCTGTGGAGTTCTGGGTGATGGCCCGTCTACTGGACACATACTGGAAAGAAAGAGAGGAGCGTTAATGGGGTGCGAGGCTTGTCTCTGGTGCCGGGTGCGGCTCTCCTGATGTTAGAAGTGTTAAAGGCAGACTGTGCAGTGAAGGCATGGAATGTTTGCATGTTTCTCTCTCTTTGTCTCTGTCTGTCTGTCTGTCTGTCTGTCTCTCTCTCTCTCTGTCTCTCTCTCTCTGTCTCTCTCTCTCAGATTAAGCCAGGTTGCCATCTCCACACCCACAGGCCAGCTCTCAAACTGGCTTCGCCTGATAAATGTAACTCTCAGTTTTCATCAAAAAGCTTTTCTTTTTTCTTTTTTTGGTTCAGATGGAGATCATTCCCCCCAAAAAAACTGGTCAAAATGCAGAGAACAAGTGGTCCCGAGGCGCCCAGCCCCAACAGATACCTCTGCAACACGACTCCTGTACCTAAGGCTCAGGGAACATTGTGGAAGAGGGGCAAGAAGATTGTAAAAGCCAGAGGACCAGGACATCCGCTGTGAGATGGTGTCCCCTGGGAATGACACAATATTCAACAACATGGCAACCTAAACAAGACCTGAAGATGTTCCACACCAGCGGACGTGCTAATGTGGAGTGCCAGTATTGGACCCAAGTGATGGCCCTTCCACCAAGTTTTTCTGGTTTCATCTTCCACCATCGCTAGCCATTTTTGTTTCTTAATTGCTGCGATGCCTCATGGAAGATAGGGGCATAATCCGAGGAGACCGAAGCAAATGGCTATGCAAATGGAGTATGGCATTATGAGCTCATGGAGACCTGCGCATTCTCTGCACTCGGAGAAAGAACTAAAAATAAACGCAGCCTTAACTCTCCATTGCTCCCTGTTTCATCTTTTGATGCAAACTGTGTTTCATTTAGACGATCCTGGGTGAGGGAGGTCACGGGGCTGCTAGCACGGAGAAGGGATTTGTTTAATTGGCAAAATGCTAATCATTTTTTGGAAAATGAATTCTAATCTTCCCATCTAATACAGTGGATGTGTGAATAATTACTTTCCTTTACTAAACTGTTAGTGCAACATTAGTGATTACACTAATTAAAACTAATGAACTCTTACCACTGATAAACCCTCAGCCAGGCAGTGGATGCCGTCCTTCTATTGGCTGTGTTTAACTTCCCATTTGGAAGAGAGGTTTTGAATTAACCTTTAGAATAATGCACAAAATTGGGTTTAGAAATGTTAGGCTTTATAGACTGGGTATAATTCTATCCCTAACCATTAGTGAGACTATTTCCACCGAGGGTGTAATTGAATTTTAAAACACATTTCTTAATTTGATCAGCCATACTCCTCTGCTTGGTAATGGCTGTCCTTCTGAATCCTGGTTTCAGGAGGGGAAACCTGTCCTTGGAGTTATCTGGGATCCTCTCTCCAGTTCTGATCCCCGTGGGCAGGAGGCTCACTCAGAGGGCTGGTTTTTCTTCCTACTGGCCTCGAGGAAGCGGGCCATGCTGCTTGAACAGAAAGGAGATTCTGCAGCTTTCAGTGATGCACTGACGTTTGTTTGTACTAGTGAGCAAGGGTTGAGTCCTGGGAGAAGGGACAGTTTCGATGTTGCCAAGGCCTTTTATCCAGACAGTGGAGGAACAAACAGGTTGTGTGGTGGAATATTGGGAGCAAGGATTACAGGATGGGGCTAACGTCAAGGCCTGATCCCAAGTAAGCAGTCAGGTTGGCTGGAAGTGAGGATCAGTGTGACAGTTTTCTGTTTCTGGGAAAGATAGAGGAAAAAGCTAAATGTTGCTTGTTGGGTTTTCCTGTCTCTGCACATCTTTCTCTCAAAACCTGCAGTGACTATGAACATCATAAGCCCAGGAGGATACGGAACACTCCACCAATGGTTAAGAACTGAGCTAAGGCCAGTTATGGTGTGTTCGCGCCTTTAATTCCAGCCCTCGGGAGGCAGAGGCAAGTGGATCTCTGTGAGTTCGAGGCCAGCCTGGTCTACAAGGGAGTTCCAGGACAGCCAGGACTGTTACACAGAGAAATCCTGTGTCACAAAACAAAACAAAACAAAACAAAATAAAACAACAACACCAACAAGTGAGCTAAGAAGTTATAATGAATCTTCGTCACTGAGACAGGGCATCCTTTCTATGTAGTACATGCCTCCCACCTCCCTCAAATTCAGTTCTTAGCTGAATCTCAGGGCTTAGCTGGGTGACATGTTCCTGTGGGCTGTATGATCATGCCTGCATTCTTCTTTAAAATATTTTCGCATAGCGAGTGGGGTCTAAATGCATACATTTTAACACCATGCTCCAGGGTGCTGTCAATGCTTGTTTCGGGAATTCACACCTCAGCATGATCACCTACCATTTTATTGGAAAAGACCATACACCCAGAGATAATGAGTACAATTGCCTCAATTGGTATCTGTATTTCTGATTCACACCAGATGCTGCTAATTAACACTTACGCATGGGTTCTCATTGGGGAAATTAGTGGCTTGTCAATCAGCGTAGCAGATGCTCAGAATGGACTCTCTGTGATGTGTGAGAATCAGTTATGAGAAGTCAGACAAATTCAGCGAATGGGTCCTGCAAGTTTCTTCTGTAAATACTTGGTACCCAGCCTCTGAGATGGGACTTACAGAAGCTTAAGCCCCTCCCCTAAGAGTTCAGGTTTTACTTCACTGCATGCTGTAATTCCTGCGTTTGGGAGGCTGAGGCAGGAGGATGACCATGAGTTTGAGGTCAGCCTGGGCTGTAGTGTGAGACCCTGTCTCAGAAAGAAATTGTCAAGTTGCTTTGCAAATGCTCCTATTTATCAGCGCAGACTAGTGCTATACTCAGAGATGCTCCCAAGAGCAGGGAGGGTCAGTTAATGCAGAGACTCACAGCCTGTCACAGTGCAAAGGTGATGGTGATGGTGGAGTGCTTGGCCCCTAAATGGGACATCTGCATTTACCCTCCAAGGCTCAGGGAACATTGCCGAAGATGGGGAAGAAAGAATGTACGAGTCAGAGGGCAGGGAGACAGACAGAAATACATCTTTTGGATGTGACACGGCCACTGTACTCATGAGTTTACCGCAGCTGTGGTCATTTGTACAAGACCTGTACAAGACTGGTCCAGCCAACATTTCATCACGGCTGGGAAGGGGGCCCATGAGGCCCTACCCTTAATGGGGTATGTGGGAGACTATTGGCAGTTAATGGTTGCTGGGGGAGAAGGTGCCCTTTTCCTCATTGGTGTAGCCACTGAGCAGTGGCCCTTGTGACAGAAAAAGAGAAACAAAACCCTACCCATGCTCTTGGAAGCAACTCTAATTGAGTGAGCGGATCACATGCAAAAGGAAGACATGGAGGTGGAAGGGAGCTTGTAAGGAAGAAGAAGGTTTCAAAGGGAAGTGAATGAGAGAGGGCAATGAAAATGACTGAGATTCATTACATACATGGATGAGACTGTCAGAAAACTAAAAGGAAGGAGAAAAGGAGGGGAGAGAGAGAGGGAGAGAGAGAGAGACAGAGACACAGAAAGAGAGACAGAATAAGACAGAGAGAAGAGTGAGAGAGAGGAGAGAGAGAGAGAGCCCAACCCACCACCAAAAAATGAACAAGGAGAACTATTTCTGCATGCAGTTTCTTTCCTGGTGACTGAGACCCTGCAGTTGGGTGTGGAGGTGTTGGTGAGTCAGGATCTATCCATGCCATCAATTTTCTCCATGAGAGGGGAATGGGTGCTACTACAAAAGGAAGAAAACAACAACTTTGGTGGATAAGCCTGTTTTAAACCAAGACCCATGAGTAACAAATAACGTAAGAAATCATGGAGATGACCACATAGACGCCAGTCTGTGATCTCAAAGCCTCCCAGGAGGCTGGTCCTCTTTGAAAGGAGATCCCTGATCATGTGAGGGATCAGAAAGAAAATGGGGGTGTCACTGTGAGAGCATCAGCAAAATGCACCCTTGAGTCCCTAGACCTCAGACCTCGGGGCCTTGGCTTCCAAGTCCACTCCCTTGCTGAGGCAGCATCAGTTGGTTCCTCTGTCTTATCTTCTCACTAGACTCACTGTGAGTGTTGAGTACAGTGCCTGGCACACACAGATGCTTGGCACACATTTGCAGCCCAGATGCATTTTAATAGCATCCTCCTCTAGGACACACTGGTTTGCTCAGCTGTGTCAGACATGGTCCCAGCCTGATGACAGGGTTACTGCCTTGCCCCCTGACCTGTGACGTGGTCGTAAAGGAACTCACTTCTTTATTCAGTCTGCACTGAAAGGCACTCGTTGGTGACCTGCTCTCCTCAGTCATCAGGCTGGAGTCACTGACGACAGGAGTTATATTTAGTTTGCCCAGTGCCGTGTCCTGGGGTGGGCATAGACCAGCATTTTGCAGCTCCAGGTGGCTGACAGATTCCCAATGAGTATGCGCTATTGGAATGAAAGAACAATCACATGGCTTATCAACTGGACCCCCTTCTTGCCCATATGTGCTGGTGGCTCTGTCCTCCACCCTGGCTCCTCAGCTGCTGGAGAAACATATCCGTGTGTGTGTGTGTGTGTGTGTGTGTGTGTGTGTGTGTGTGTGTGTGTGTGTCCATGAACCCACAGCTGTTAGCTTGTCAGGATGGAGTCCTGGAAGCTTCTCATGCTGAACCTGAGTGGAAAGGGACATAGAAGCCACATTCAAGCTTGACAAGAAGGTGGGCTCTGGACCATCTCTGGCTGTCAGGGTGGAAAGCAAAAGGGAAGCCTTGAGAGAGGAACATCACATGCTGGAGAGGCACTCATTTTGCTTTTACCTTTTAGGGTTTACAGATAGACTGTTGACTGGAATTGTGTACATAGTTTATTATGAAGGTATTAATTATTAAGTTAGAAAAAATGAAACCTATTTGTAGAGTCTCTCATACCTGGAGTTTTTACTTTGAAATATTTTAGGGGTGTGTGTGTGTGTGTGTGTGAGAGAGAGAGAGAGAGAGAGAGAGAGAGAGAGAGAGAGAGAGAAGAGAGAGAGAGAAGAGAGAGAGAGAGAGAGAGAGAGAGAGAAGAGAGAGAGAGAGAGAGAGAGAGAGAGAGAGAGAGAGAGAAGAGAGAGAGAGAGAGAGCTTTTGATTGTAATTTTGCTGTGAGCCCTGCAGGTGTTCAGGGCAGACCTGCAGTCAGAACACTCGCCTGGAGGGAAGCTGCTTTCTTTCCATTTATCTCTGGCTCTGATTTTTTAGCTGTGAGACTTAGAGCATGCTAATGAGTCTTGTAGATGAGAAGATTTTTCTTAGAAGTGACTTTTTGCAGAGTTTGACTTTTATATTGCAGCTGGAAGTAGAATCTGGGCCTACGTGAGCAGTTTAGAGGTTAAAATTTAACTACCTGGAACCCCGCTAACTAAAACCATCCGTGTAATGGCATCAGGACCTCGGGATGACTGCGGGAGATGTGTTGGGCTTCCCCGAGAGAGCAAGCTCAGCAGATCTGGACAAGCGGGAATTGTGAGCTGTAGCGTTGAGTCGTTAACCACAGAGGCTCCTGCCGCTGACTGAGAGCCCTGACCTTAGGCAGGCTTCTAGAAACTGTTACATACGCAAGTATAAACACGGAAAGCAGGTGTGCTTACAGATTCTGAGTGGGCAGAAGTGTGTCCTGGGTGGTATGAGACAATTTGATCGCCTGATTGTCCCAGGTATGCTTGTTTCAAAGTTCTTCAAAGACATCATGACTGAGAACTCTACAAATTCAACTTGTCCTTTCCTAAGCTCCCAGCCTTCCCATCATCTGCAGAGCCTGTGGATCAGCTACATTGTATCCACCCATGAGGGGTCCCTTCCTCTAGCAGGGTCTAGTCTGTTGGTTGCATAGTCCTTCTATACACAACACATTTATCCAGAGTCTTTCTTGACAGTGGTCTGAGCTCCAGAAAGGTGAGCCATGTGTCTGTCTACAAGTGTATCTTCAACAGCATTGCTTGAAAGTGGCAGCTCCCAGTCAGCTATATGTGAGGGAGAAATGACTCCTCCCTGTGACCCCTCCCGACATGATCCAATCACTTTTTACTTTCCGAGACCACCACTCAGATGCAGATTATCTGTAATATCTCTCAGGACTACTATAGTAACTTCCTCACTAGATAGAATGTGCTAGAAAGGGACCCTTAAGATTATATGCCTACGTGCCGTACGTGCTAACACCAGAACATGTGACTGTGATGTCTCCATTTGGGAAAATTGGTTCTTTACAGATATGATTGAATTGAGTCTTGGGATATAATCATTCTGGTTATACAAATGGTCCCAAATCCAAGGACAATTCCTCTTAGAAGAGACAAGAGCAGGAGACATGGATGGTGGTGAGGTCTCTGCAGGTATCACGGCCTGCAGGGAAATGAACTTCAAAACACAGTACAGCTAGCTGGTCAGTCAGACTGAATCAAAACTTCTAGTGAGTCTGATCCTGTGGTTTAATTCTCTTACACATTTAAACACAGTCAAACTTTGGGGGAAACGTCTCCACAGAACAATTTTCGTAACAAAGCTTCCAGGATGGAAATAGAGATTCCCTTGCAAAATATGACCTTTACAGTAAGAATGAGTACTATCGGCTGACAAACTGTGCTCAGGGCTAGGACCCAAGAGAAAGGATTTGCATTAAGCATAAGGGTAGATTTACTGATGGATGGAGGATGGGGCCTCTTTCATGATGATGAGTTCTATTCACTGAGAGACAAAGCCCAGGATTAGGGCCTAAACAATTCTCAGGATTTGGGGGAAATTCAGGTGGAGGTGTTCCAGGTGTCCAAGTATCATTTGTTTCCTTCAGTTGAAGAAAACAGGCCCCTGTGTTTGACAAAGCCTGGTTCCTCCAATGCTTTCTTTCAGCTGAGCCTCCTCCAACATGGGCACAGGGGAGGGGGCAGTTGAAGACAGAGGTAGTTGGAGAGATGCAGCTACAGCCCCGACAATGCTTGGAGTCATCAGAATTGGAAGAAGCAGGTGGATTCTCCCAAGAGTGTTAAGAAGAGGACGGATTCAATGACATTTTGAATCCAGACTGTTTGTTCTCTGGACTGTGTGAGCATACATTTTATTGTCGTAAGTCACCAAGTTGTGGTAGTTTATCATGGTATCCAAAATCCAAAACTAAGGCCTGTGTCTTCCTGCGTCTGTCCTTGTCCTCAGACAGGCTGGAGCATTTCTCACTGAAGAGTCTAAAGGTTTTCCATCACTTATAACAAAACCCGAACTTCCTCTCACGGTCATCAGGAAGGAACCAGCACACTGCGGCCTCCCTCAGCTGTCTATAGTCTCGCATTCTTTTCTCTTCCATCTCACGCATTCTGCTGTGTCCACGGTGGCCTGTGCCGTCTGTTGACCTTGCTGACCATACACCTGCACAGGGCCCTTGCACTACCCATATCGTTTGACTGATACGCTGTCAGAAAATCCACACTTCTGCCCTAAAGTAACATTTGCTCTGTGGCTGTCATCCTTAAAAACAATGCTCAATATCTCACCCTACATCATTCCACTTCATAATGCTTAACAATACTATAAAATCATAATGCGCATTAAAGTATATACCAAAAATATAGGTCATAGTATTACATCTGTCTTCCTTATATCAATATAAGTTTCTTGGGGTTAGGAATTTCATTATGGACTTCTGTGTCTCTCTACCACGTTATTTGACACACCACAAAGGGCAGCAGGAGTACTGGGAAAGCAAGGGACAGCCCAGACGTTGAAACAACTCGAGATGAGTGGCTGTGAGGAGCCAGGGAAGCCACGGCCACTGTAGAGGTGTTCAGGAGCGCTACCAAGCGTTAAAGAGCTGAGGGTCCCGATGCCTAGATTATGGAAACTCTAACTCTAGTCACTGGTTCTCTAAGCCCAGAGAACCAACCTCTGCCATGAGCACCTAGAACAGTAAGCCTCTAACTTAGGAAACTTAGAGTCACAAGCTTCTAATGCTTAAGGCTTAAAGCTGTAAGTCTCCTGACATGGAACGTCAGCTTGAAAGTCTCTGGAATGTGGCTGTCAGTACGAGGGCATCTTTCCCATTGACTATCTCTGAATTCTTTCTCGGCTGAACAAAGGCAAAAACCAAGGCTCTGCCCAACTCTGAACTGGTGACTCTCTCCCAGGGACGGCTGTAGTGATCCTGGGGCTTTGAGTATGTAAAGATCTGGAGGGCAGTGGGAACCAGAGTCACTCCTGTCCTTGTTCTTGGACACGTCTTCAAACTGTTGGTTTGTAGGATCAGAGTAGAAGCAAGTGGAAGTAGACCTCAATGAGTTACACCAGACTTTAAAGCTGGCCAGTGCTTCAGGTGATGGACAGTTTGATAAAATATTATATTAGACCTGACCGATCCTGACTCCTCAATTGTCTCCAAGTCTCCCACCTTGGATGAAACCATGCTTACAAATGCATATTCCTCAAAGCCTTCTGGGCCCGACAGTAAGACTGAGGGAAAAAGGAGGGTCCCTTCTCCTGCCTACCTAGGATCTCTACTCAGAATTCTGACGTCTTACCTTAGTATTTGACTCTGGCCTGAATAAGTGGAACTGGAGATGACGTCGCTATCAAAAGATGTGCTGTCTACACCCAGCCATAGACGTAACTCATAGGGCCCTTCCCAGAGTACTCGTCACTCCACACACCATGCTAACAACCAGATCACACATATCAGGAGCAAAGGGCCTCGCTATTTCACATACATGCACATACACATGGACACACACACACACACACACACACACACACACACACACACACCCCATATCCCCAGTATAGGCTTAAGTTCAAATAACCACTTTTGGCCAATTAGGCTTTCATAAGAGTGTATTAAAATGGGATATATATCATTTTATCAAGAGTAGATGGGAAGTCAGGGATGCAGAATAGAGAGAAAATTAATTTTTGAAGTCACACAAACATGGGTATGGATCCTGGGCTCTTTAATTAACCTCTCCATGCTTCAGTTTCCCAATGTATAAAATGGGAATTATAAGATCTCCCAGAGCATGGGTAAAGACTGAATAAGATGCAGAGAATGTTTGTAATACTAGAGCCCAAAGTAAGAAAAACATAGGTGGTAGGTACAACATCTAGTTGACTGGGGTTAAGTACCCACACTTTACATAATTTCTAGAGTTTTACCTAAAGTAGACAAGATTATAAATCATGAAGGCCCTTCTAAATATCGAAAGGGTTTTGTGATGAAGGAGTAGCTTGGCCATCAGGGCCAAAGGATGCCACAAAAATCACACCAGGCAACAGACCTCATGCAAGAGATTTATGGGACTGAGGGAGCACAGAATGGCTGCCTCTGAGCAGGGGATAGAAAAACAGACATTGGCAGACCAGGTCGGGATGGAGGGCTTTATAGGGGGTATGGAGCATGTATACAGTGAAAATATGGCACAGTGGAAACATGCCATGATTCTGGAATGTGGGTGGTTCTTAGTTGACTAACAAAGATCCTTTAAAGACTCCTGATAATTTCAGTTGGGATTAATATTTTCATCAGCAAAAGTCTTTCACTGAATATTTCCACCTTGCCAGTGAATACTGGCTGCAATGCACACAGCAAGCCTACCTGAGTAAGTGGAATATAACTGGCAATCCATAAATGATTGCCACAGCCATCACCACCAGCACCACCACCATAATCACCACCACCACCACCACCACCACCACCATAACCACCACCACCATAACCACCACCACCATAACCACCACCACCACCACTACCATAACCATAACTACCACCACCACCATCAAAACCACCACCAACAACTCCACCAGCACCACCTCCATCACCATAACCACCACCACCACCATAACCACCACCACCACCATAACCACCACCACAACCATAACCACCACCACCATGACCACCACTACTACCACCACCACCACCATGACCACCACTACCATCACCACCACCTTCATAACCACCACCACCACCACCACCACCACCACCACCACCACCACCATGACCACCACTACCATCACCACCACCATCATAACCACCACCACCAGCACCACCACCATTATCATCGTGAAGCATTTGGTTAAGGCAACGATGCTTTGTGAGTTTAAGACAACCCTATGAACAGATTGAGTTATAACCTATAATTCTCATCAACAATTTCTTTCTTCCTTGGGTGTCTTTCCTTCAGGGTTCTTGGGGATGGGTGGGAGGGGTTTCTATGGCTCTTGTTGCTAGGTCACCAATAAATGTGACTGTCTCACAGGATTAAGAATTCAGGAGGCCCTGCCTTTCACCTTTCCATCTGCTGGGCTCATCTATTGGATGGTGTATCTGTTGCCCGTGATGCTAATAGCTTGCTGGGGGATGGGAACAAGGGCGTGAGAGTCACACTTGGATCAGAACAATGGAGACCAAGAGCTTTGAGGGTGAGTTCTAGAGAGACACAGGGTCTGGGAAATCAAGACTAGCATTGAAGAAGTCCATGGCCCTGCCTGCAGGAGTGTGTAACTTGTCCTGTGATCCTAGACCCAGAAAGCTCCTTTCTGAGACTAGAGGGCTCAGCTCTGAAAGAAGGAAGCACCTCACTGCATACGTGCCCCCCCCCAACCTGAGGAATAGTGCAGCCTCAAACAGCTCCTGAGAGCACTCAGGATTCTTACAAGTGAGGTGGGGCAGGTGTTTTATTAAAGTCTAGGTCTTTGCCAGATACGAGGTGTATATTTAATAAAAATCAGGCTTGGGGGAGGTGTGAAGCAAGAAGGGAAAATTGCTGTCCTCTGGGCTTGGGAGCTTAGCTATCCATCCAGTACCAAATAATCCATTCATCTACAGTTCATCTCTGAGTTATTAAAGCTGTGGTATGTCTCTAAGGAACAAGTTTATTAGTGTTCTATGATAATTAGTTGGTGCTACTTCAAGGTGATTTAAATTGTCCCCACGTATGCATTTCTTCCCAGAATTCATCATGGCTCCATTTCTTTCTTTCTTTCTTTCTTTCTTTCTTTCTTTCTTTCTTTCTTTCTTTCTTTCTTTCTTTCTTTCTTCTTCTTCTTCTTCTTCTTCTTCTTCTTCTTCTTCTTCTTCTTCTTCTTCTTCTTCTTCTTTTTTTTGTATGTGGAGCTGAGGATCGAACCCAGGGCCTTGAGCTTGCTAGGTAAGTGCTCTACCACTGAGCTAAGTTCCCACCCCCCCTTTTTTTTTTCCATTTCTACCTTGGTCTATTTGGTTCCCCTTTTTCCCTATTGGAGAGCACTCTCTTTCTGTGAAGCTTCTAGACTCTCCAAAAGGCCTGCTCTCTCTCTCTCTCTCTCTCTCTCTCTCTCTCTCTCTCTCTCTCTAATTATTAAGAAGTTTTCTATTCATTTTACATACCAACCACAGATCCCCTCCTCCTCCCTCCTCCCACCCCCAGTCTTCCCTCCACCATTCCTATCTCCTCCAAGGCAAGGTCTCCCATGGGGAGTCAGCAGAGCCTGGTATATTCAGTTGAGGCAGGTCCAAGCCCCTCCTCCCTGCACTAAGGCTGTGCAAGGTGTCCCACCATAGGCACTGGGCTCCAAAAAGTCAGCTCATGCACCAGAGACAATCCCCATCCCACTTCCTGGGGCTCCCCTAAACTGAACAACTGTCTAGCCTATCCAGAGAGGCCTGGTCTCTTACTGAGAGATTAAGTCCCCAGGCTCTAGTTCAGCCTTCTCTGGACTAAAGTTCTTTATCTTGTATAACGCCTGTGGCTGGGTTCCATGTGACCAAGCAGGAGAATGGGCTTACTTCCTTTCTCTCCTCCCCAAGGCTTGGGGATCTGTGGAGGGAAGGAGGCATCTGGCGCTCACCTCACCCCAAACCCCACACGTGTGTAAATCACATAGAACATTCCTAGCCATTTCATGAGCACCAGAACCCCACTTTTACTACTCTGTCTAGTGGGCTAGACCCACAGTCCTCAGCCCTGTGCAGGTGTGTGCACAGATCACCTATGCAACTTGTTAAAATGCAAGCTTGGCTGAGGGAGGGGCTGGGCCAGCTCCCAGGGAAGCTGGAGCTTTGGTCACTGTTCCTTGGAGAGTGAGAGTTACACTTCCTCTGCCTTGAGTCCTTGCATCAGACCTGGATTCCCTACCCCCACCCCACACAAAAATACCTGATATTCCAGTAGGAAGCAAGGAGAAGCTCCTAAATGACCTCAGCCATCACCCTCCGTCTTTGCTCTCGGTCCCATGGGACTCTGTAGTCCCCTTCACAATAGCGGTAATGGGGCTGTACCCTGAGCTGGCTAGCTGCCTGATTTAGTAGTCAAGCAGAGTCCTGCAGACAGCTGGTAGAGCAGGAACTCATAGGGGGACTGGGGAAGCAGAGCCTTGAGGGAATTCTTACCTGCAAAATGGAAGTACCTTAATCTTCTTCGCATGGTATTTAAATTCATATGTTAGTAAAGAATTTAGCTTTAATTAATAAATTATCCATTTTTATAGCTACCCATAATTTTCTACTATTTAGCTTAATGAGGTTTTCATGTTCAGGGTTCCAAAGCAGCTTTTCTTATTCTCTCTTAGTTTTAAGTAATAAGACATAAACAAATGTGCTCTTCTCCAGGACCTACTGGTTTCCACAACCCTATATATAATAATAAATCCATCCATCCATCCATCCATCTATCCATCCATCCATCGATCCATCCATCAATCAATCCATCAATCCACCTAGCCACCCATCCACCTACTCATCTATCCATTCATCCATCCATCACTGTGCATTTTATGTTATGGTTTGTGAGGTTCTGAGGATAAGACATTGAACAAAACAAGTGTGACCGCGACCCCTCTCCTCTGAGAAGTCACCTTTCTCAAAGGGAAGGAGACTATTTCACCTGTAGGAGAAAGGTCAGAGGGTATCTTGGTCAGGTTCTGGCAGAGTAGAAGGATATTTCAGTAGAAGGATGTGGTAGTTGGTTTCAAAGTCAACTCTCCACAAATTAGGATGACCTGAGTAGGGAGCCTCAGCTGAAAATCTGACCTAATTGCCTTAATTGATGTGGAAAGAGCCACCCCAAATCCTTTGAGTAACCAGCGAGATACAAGAGGGCCTGGCTGAAGGAAGAGGATTTGTCTTTGGCTGGCTCGGCTTTCTGTCTTGCTGAGGAGCTGTTGAGTTGATTTACTCCACAGCTGCTGCTTTCTTCACTGAAGTTAGAGCCGGTGCTTCTAGGCTTCCACTGTCAACTGAGACCCGCAGCTCTCGAGAACCCTCCAGGGTTTGGGCACCAGACTGGGACTGCTAAGGTGGGCCCAGGCCTGTGCTCTGAGCAACTACAGGATCATTGGCCTCTCCAGTCTGAGACAGCTATCTATTATCGGTCTACTCTCACTGCTGAGGCAATAACCTCAAGGACAGAGGCTGGGTTCTCAGCCTCTCAGGTACGAGACGGCTATTGTTGCTATTTCAGCATTTCAGCATAAGTTGATTCAAGAAATTCTTAAAATATATATTTGTTCTATTAGTTTTGTTCTAAAGAACCTTGACTAATACAAAGGACTGTTAGTCAAAGTGGTTGTAACACACTGGATTCCTAGACTATCCAGATAAAACTCAAGCTCAGTCAACCTCAGGCAGCCAACTGGACATTGGTTACATTGTCTTGACCTCCTTACCTCGGATGTCAAAAGAGCAATGGCTCATATTTTAACCCACGCAATAATTTATTTGTTTTGTTTGTACACCCATCTTACAACAGTTCACCCATCTTGCAACTGCTTCTACCCACTTTGATGTGGAGGTTCCTTTTTTGGACTATCTACTCAAATAAACCCTTTCAAAATTTTAATATGTCTAAGAATACGTTTTAACCTGTCTTGAGTGCAAATTGTCCCAACTTTCCTTCTTTCTCATCTCTGAATTCTCAACCCACTGGAAGTTCAGAAGGGGAGCAAACAGAACCTTGCTCTCTGGGTGAGACAAGGTCTAGGACTCCTTTAAGGAGCCTTGCAAGCAATTTATGTATGCATAAATTATGTGCCAAAGAGGATGATTTGCAAGACCTTGTCTTTCTCTATTTCCCACCCCCATTCCATGGCTACCTCTAAAATTCCTCCATGATGCCAATACTGGAGACTATTTCTGACAAAAGACAAGCTGATACCAGTACCCAAGTGTTCCCCAGAAAACAAAGAAATGACAAGTCTTTGAGGCCAGCTCTGTCAATGTCCCAGCCTTGTGGCAAATAGCCAGAATGAACTCAAGCCGCCTCAGTTTCTCGCCATTGCTAGAACTCTTCATGTCCATGGCCCTTGGTCTCCAGCACTCACTGCACATTAATCCGTGTCTAAATGTCCCAAGTCCTTATGGATGTGTCTCAGAATGAAGCTTATATTTCCCTGTGTGGGATGAGAAAGGGAACTAAGGCACCACAAGCAGACTCAGTGGTGGCTGATAAAGTAGGGGACGGGGGTCTGAGAAAAACAGAGTAGCCGTGTGGACCAAGTTCCTCCTCCACTTTGATGAGCAAGGGGAAGGCCCTTTTTCTTTCAATCCTCAGTTTCTGTAACTACAAGGTGGATATGATACTTACTTCTCTCCTGGACAATATATGAAATGATGTTTTAAAGACAGAATTCACTTGTGAGGGAAGTCTTAGGTGAATGGAGACATGGAGGGCTGTGCCTGCATCACATACTGTTTGTCCTAAGCACATCACGGGTATCATCTCAACCTTATATCTGGAAGGTAGAGACCATTTCTACCAGTAGCCAACTTACAGGGACAGAGAATGGAGAAGGTGGGATCTGTCTGCATGGGGGCACTTCCTGTCCCTCTCTATCCAGCTGGCACACTAAATCATCCCCATGTAGATGGTATGCAACTCATATTTTATGTCATTCCAAGCTGGGCTTTCCTCCCTAACCTGCTTAGCTCATTAGTTGGCAGAGGAGCCAGGGACCTGGATCTAATCCTAATGTTAGGTAAAGAGCAAGCATAATGAAGAGGGTAAATCTTCTACAGAAAAAGGATGTGTGTAACATCCCAAAGTCAAACCTGGTGATTCCCTTCTCCTCTAGATGGGACATATCAACAATCTCTTTTTCTACCTCAGATAATGGTGGGCTGGTGGGGAATTGTTTTTAAACTTACTCTTTCCTGATTAGGAGGTAATGTATTCCAATCTCAAGAATTTTAGAAAATTCTGCATTGTACAAAGACAAGAATAGCATACTCTCATAATGCCACCATCTTACCAGGAGTATTATTAATGTTTTGATAGGCACTCCTCCTGCCACGTTCTTTAACATAAATGCCTAAATATTGCATGTTTATTCTTGGAAATTATTTTTCCAATCTGATGGTCCTGAAAGAATATGTTAAATATGTAAATGAAGAGTACCATTTTAGGGCTTTCCTTGGCCTTAGAGAACCCAAGGAGAACTCACATGGATGTCATATAATTGGTTTTATTTGGACCTTGCTGAAAGAGATTGCTCCATATAGTCCATATTTATGTGTTCATTCATTTGGAAACCCTTCCCCCACCCCCACATATTTAGGATAAAAAGGATTTTCATTCAGATCCTCAAAGGAGACAAGGTCTTATTCCAGAGTCACTGTGAATTTCTGTTTGGCTCAGTCTCAATGTCCACATGGTCTCCAAAGTTGCTGGCTTTGTTGTGGAAAACAGTCAGACTTTACATGCTGCCCTTCCCCCACTTTCAATCCTGTCTTTTTTGCCTCTGGGTTTAACAGTGGCATAAAACTAATTTATAGCTCTTGCCAGTAAGAACACAAATTTTCATCTTAGCCTGTCAGGCAAAAGGAAGCCCTAGTTCAAATGAGTAATTGTTGACCCATGGTACTTATTAGAGATTGTACTGCGGTCACCCCGTTTGTTGTTTTAACACAAGAAATTAAGGGTCCTGGCAAGGGCTTCCATTGGAACTGAATTGGTAATGAGACAGAACATCTTTGTCTTTGTGGGTGACCTTCCCTGGTGCTATGTTCACAGCAGACAGTGGGGTGTGCCTTACTTCTACAACCATCCCATGGGAATGGCAGTCTGTAAAGGTCCACTTCTGATCTTTAGGTTCCCTCAGGACCCTGGGGGGAAATGGCTATGAACCTAAAGGCAGGCATAATTTCTCTATGCCTGTGGAACACCTAGAATACACTAGAAGTGTTGAAGGGGGATATGGCCATAGATGTTGCTGCATTAGCCTTCAGAAGCTCACCAGTGCCTAGCATACATGCAGCCATATATTGCTGTACTGTCTGATGCATGGCATGAACCAGGGTGTGTTCTCTTCTGAATTAAATGGCTTCATGTTCAGGGAAGCCTTTTGTAAGAGGTAACAATAAAGTGAGCCAGGAATAGTAGGTGAGTCTGGGTTGTGGATGGGGAGCAAACTTCAGAGGATGATGTCTTAGGGTTTCTGTTGCTGTGAAGAGACATAATCAAGCACTTATAAAGGAAAACATTTAATTGGGGCTGGCTTACTGTTTCAGAGGTTTAGTCCATTATTATCATCATGGCAGAAAGCATGGCGGCATGCAGCCAGACATGGTGCTGGAGAAGGAGCTGAGAGTTCTATGTGTGGATCGGCAGGCAGCAGGAAGAAAAAGTTGCTGGGCCTGGCTTGAGTATTTAAAACCTCAAAGCCCACCCCCAGTGACACATATCCTCCAAGGCCACACCTAATCCAACAAGGCCTATGTCCCAATCTTTTCTAATAATGCCACTCTCTATGAGCCTATGGCGGGCATTTTCATTCATACCACCACAGACTGGGAACATCTTGGGAAAAGGGAGGACTTGTTCTTTTTAGGGACTGATTCTAGCAGAACAGGAAAGCTAGAGAAAGGAAGCTGTGTTGAAAGGCATGAGCAGATTTAAAAGACATTCCTCAATTTACCATGTAATTACATCCTAAGAGTCCTATCACCAGGCAGAAATTTTCTGAATCTAAAAGTGTATCATCATGATGCAGCTAACCTACTGAGCATTCTAGTGTAGGACTTCATCTGATGTGGAGTATCATTTCCCTGTATGATCAGGACCAACTGGGAACTACAGTTTGCTGCTGCCACCCCAGAGTATCATACCATGTAGCCAATCCCAAAAGACCACAGTTACAAGTTCTTCCCAAGGTGTTGCTCTTGATGCCTTAGTGAAGATGAAAGACTGTAAGTTTGGGACTATCTGTTCAGAGCATTTTGAAAGCCAGAGGAGGCTAGGGAGAATGGAGGGCAGGAAGAGATCCCTTCATACTTTTAGTTGGTCCATATGCTGGATATGTGAGTGGAAATATGCCCTTTTAAAAAGATTTCTAAATTTTTTTTATGTATATGAGTATTTTGCCTGCATGCATATGTATGTATACCATGTGCATGCCTGGTGCCATGAATCCCCTGGAACTGGAGTTACAGACAATTATGAGCTGCCATGTGGGTGTGGGGAATTGAACCCTGGTTCTCTAGAAGAACAGCCAGTGCTCTTAACCCCTGAGCCATTTCTTCAGCCCTGACATATGCCCATCTAATGTTGGTGACTAAATCTACAATGGAAATGTATGTATACAGCCTTTCATGGATCTGTGTACAGCCTCTCACCATCTCTCTAATAAAGAAGTTACCTTGAGACATCGTTTCCGCATTACAAAGTGTTTTTATATCTGGTACTTTCTGTAATTTCTTAGGCAAGGTCAAGGACATTGGTTACTGTGGTAGTCAAGCTTCATGTCAACTTGACTGGCTCTAGAGTTAGCGTGGAAACATTCCTCTGGATGAATCTATGATCTTATTTTCAAAAAGACTGAACCAAAGAGGAAAAGCCTACTCTGAATGTGAGTGGCACCATCCCTGGACCAGCACCTCTGAATGAAAAAGGAGAAAACAAGTAGAATGCCAGCATTCATGTCTTTTCTGTTTTCTGAGTGTGGATAAAAAAAAAAAAAAGCCACAGCTTCACTCCTGTTGCCATGACTTCCTCACCAGGATGGACTGAACCCTCAAACTGTGAACCAAAAGAAACCCTTCCTTGCTGCTTGATGTTGCTCTTGGCGAGTGTCTTGTGACAGCAACAAGGAAAGTTACTGATAACAGTTGCTCAGGTGATGGCATGGCTACTTGACAGACTCTGTGTCCCAGGCATTGGTCTAGGCCAGCTGGTGAAGACACAAAAGGGCAGTGAAGTGAGTTGTTTGTGGAGATGCTATCTGTTCATGCTGACTTGTGACATGGGCAGCAACAGAAGAAAATATCTTCCCTAGAAACTGTGACATTTCTCAGGAAAATTATTACAATATCAAAAATTCAATGAAGTGGTGAGAATTCATTTCCCACAGTTATTGAGTCCTAAGGATGAGGGTTGAGGTATCATGGAGTGAAGCAGGACACAGATGCTGCTGACTTAGTCTTTCTTCTGGACCTGGGGATGTAGTCCCTGGGCAGAAAAGAGAGTGGGGTAAACTTCAGGCTTGTCAGAATAGTTCTCAGTAGAAATATTTCTACACTAAACAGAAGAGCTCCATTTGCATTCACCAAGAGCCACACACAGCTCATCCCTTGGGACAGGCAGCTGGTAATGCTGTATTCTGAACCATAGATCAGCAGCCCTGGTGCAGATTACAAAAGTCCCCAGCTGGCTCTAGATCTGCATTGTGTATGTTGCTGTCTTAGTATGCAGTAGGAACTTCAAGACAGCAGAATAAGAGTCTGTATTGAAGCAGCAATGGACAAAAAGGACTGCTTGGCTATTGGTTGTTCTCTGCAAACTGACGGCAAGGCCCTGTTGCTGAAGAGAACACATACACAACTCAATTTTCCTCAAGACCCAGCTATACCACTCTTGGGTATACACCCAAGGAATGCTCAATCATACCACAAGGACACATGCTTAACTATATTCATAGCAACATTATTTGTAATAGCCAGAACCTGGAAACAACCTAGATGTCCCTCAACTGAAGAATGAAATAAGAAAATGTGGTACATATACACAATGGAATACTACTCAGCAGAGAAAAACAATGACATCATGAGGTTTGCGGGCAAATGGATGGATCTAGAAAATATCATCCTGAGTCAGGTTACCCAGATTCAGAAGGACAAACATGGTATACACTCACTCATAAGTGGATGGGATACTAGATATAAAGCAAAGGATAACCAGACTACAACCCACAGTTCCAGGGAGGTTAGCTAGTAAGGAGGACCCTAGGAAAGACACAGCGATCGCCCAGCGATGGAGAAGTGGATAAGATCTACATGAGCAAACTGGGAGTTGGGGGGGGGGAGTTAATGGAGGGCAAGGGATGGGGGATGAGAGCTTAGGGGAGTGGGAGGTTCGAGCTGGAATGGGAACAGAGTGGGAGAGCAGGAAAGAGACCCTGGAGAAGTCAAGCTGATGCCTACCTAGACCCTTCACCCCCTGTGGACTGGTGTCCATAGTACTGGAATGTACTCTGCACACTGCCAAGGAGAAAGAACATAAAATTTTTGTAACCTTAAAAAAAAAAGATGCCTTCTTGGTAGGGTGTAGGAAGGTCTCTTTTTTTTAAGGTAACAAAAAAAGATTAAGGACTGACTTAATCTTCTATGTAGTTTGAAAGAAGGCCTCTATTTTGAATGTTGTTTCTTCAGTCACCAGTGGGCATGCAGCAAGTAACTGAGTATATCTTGATATGCCTAAGGCTGAAGTGAATGGATTTAGTTTCATTTATAAATTCATTTATTCAGTTAGCCATCAACCCAGCTACAAACTCTTTAATCTACAAGGATGACCTGCCTACAAGATGTACCAGTGCAATCATTGCACAAAGCCTTTGGGAGTAACCAAGAAAACTCTGATTTGGATTTAAGGCCCATTCCAGGAGGTGGAACCCATCCCTGACACTGTTCATGTCACCAAGGACCTGAGACCAGATAGACCAGGGGCCTACGGGAAAACCAAATGTTCTGCTAAGGGAACATAGCCATAGAATGACTTCTACTGACATTCTTCTGTACTCATAGATTATCATCAGAGAAGCTTCTTCCTGCAGAGAATAAAAACAAACCCACAGTTGGACAATGTGCAGAGAGTAAGAGACCTTGGAACACTCAGTCCTAAGTGCGAAATCTCCATCAAATCCCTCCCCCCAACTCAGAACTCTGGAAACTCTATGGAAAGATGGTAGAAAGATACAAGAGCCAGAGAGAATGGAGGACACCCAAGAAACAAGACCTTCTAAACACAACAGGACCAAAGCACATGTGAACTCCCAGAGACTGGCAGCATCACAGGGCCTCCACAGATCTATGCCAGATGTGGTCCCAGTGCTAAGAGGAGAAGTGGGCACACGCCCCCATCCCTAACCCAGAGGCTACCTGCAATTGATAACCACTCATGAGTAAAAAATTGGTTCTCTCCTATGGAGTCTCACTGGGGACACAAACCACCCTTAAGGTCAGGCTCTATGCTCAGCAGTAGACAGACACACAACATAAACTGGTTGGCATCTTTGGAGGTTTTGTGTCTCATAATGTTTTGCCAGAGATTTTTTTCTTTTAACTTTACAGTTCATATATATATATATATATATATATATATATATATATATATATATATATATCCCACTTTGTATTTTTATGGGATTTTTATGTGTGTGAACCTGTATACACCTGTGTCTGTATGTGTTTTTATGATTGTTCTTTGGGTCTTTTTCTTCTGTTATTTATTTGTTTTGTTCTATTCCAGTTTGTCTTTGCTTTATCTTATCATTATTCTTGAGAAGCCCATTTGTTTCCTAACAACAGAAAGGAGTGTGGATTCAGACAGGAGAAGTGAGGAGACTCTGGGAGGAGTTGGGGGAGGGGAGGCTGTAGCCCAAATATATTGTATGAAGACATCTATTTTCAATTAAAGAATAGATGAATACATTTCTTTTCAAAGAAGCAAAAAGAGAAACGGAGAAAGAAAGGGCTGTGGTGTTGGGTGGGTATAGAGGTGGGGACGACCTGCGAGGAGCTTGGAGAGGGGAAACTGTGATCAGAATACATTGAATGAAAAAATACTTTCAATAACAAGAAAGAGTTGCAGTATTTTACACTTGGGAGAATGTGTACAATTGACTTCTTGTGTTTTCTAGCAGCTGTATAAATTTTTTATAATTCTTTAGCAACAAGTTAATTTAGCATTGCTTGAAGAACATAAAATTTTTGTAACCTTAAAAAAAAAAGATGCCTTCTTGGTAGGGTGTAGGAAGGTCTCTTTTTTTTAAGGTAACAAAAAAAGATTAAGGACTGACTTAATCTTCTATGTAGTTTGAAAGAAGGCCTCTATTTTGAATGTTGTTTCTTCAGTCACCAGTGGGCATGCAGCAAGTAACTGAGTATATCTTGATATGCCTAAGGCTGAAGTGAATGGATTTAGTTTCATTTATAAATTCATTTATTCAGTTAGCCATCAAACATCATTGATCAGCTTCCATGTGCCAGACATGGTGATGGAACCTGGTGATAGAATGATTAATAAGACCCAGTATCTATTCCCTAAAGGCAGCATATTGTAGCAGCTGAAAAACAGACCAGTACATGACACACATGATCAGTGTTATGATGGACCTAAGCCCTCCCTGCTGAAGGGTACAGAGGCAAGACGGTGAGAGTTAGACCCAAAGAAGTCTCTTCAGGGAACCAAACAAGGCCTTGGAGGATGAGTGGGGACTATCTCTGCACAGAAAAGGTTTGGAACAGGAGCAATGGTCATTCAGGTAAACAGAAAGCCAGGACATCTCCAGGACATCTCCAGGTCAGCAGGTTATGGTTAACTCAGCCACTCTGGGAGGTCAGAGTGCTCAAAGTCAAGGTTGGCAATGAAGAAACACAGCTAAGGAGTTGAGAGCCTGTGTTTTAAGTAGGGTAGAGAGGAGCGTGTCATGAACAAGTTTCTCCTGAAAACATTGCCAGATGGGTGGGTGGGGTGGGATGAGAAGGACATAAGGTAATAGTTATGTGTGTGTTTATCAAACTATTAATACGCATAGCCCCTTTACAGAGACATGTATAGTTGTACCCAAAGACAGATTCCTAAGAAGTAAACTGCTTAGAACATTGACAAATAGAATGTTTTTGTATATTATATTTTAAAAATAGAACTACTTTATATTTTATGTGAGTTAGTTATTATTAGTAAGCTAGTATTTACATGCAAATATCATCATCATCATTATTACCTGTTACAACGTGACTTAACTCTGGAACCCTCATACTGGGTGAAGAAGACAGTTACAAAAATCTATATATTATATGATTCCCATTTGGGTAAATGAAAAGAACAAGAAAGGATGTTTATCAAATCCATCCACATCTGTCCAACAATGTATCAGTCTTCGTACATTGACTATTAACATTTTAGGAGTTTTGTGAGCTGATTATTCAGCATAGCCATTGTTAAAATGAAATTCTATAAACATAATTAGATATTAGAAACACAGAGACAAAGTATATCAAACTTACTATTTTTAGTTGTCTTACAAGTCTCTATCACATCTGTAACTTGTGGAAAGTAATATTACATAATGTTAAGCATGCTTCCTAACTTCATGCCCTATGATATGACATTGGCAGTTTGAAATTAGCCCTGGTAGGAATATTTCGACAGGAATTTGAAATTGGCCCTGGTAGGAGTACTTGCTGTGTGTTCAGATGAAACTGCGTGTTGAACAGTATGAACAATAGAGATGTTCCTTCTAGAGCTGAAACCGTCATGTGATTTAGCTCAGAAGTTCTTGTCATTCGGGAGTGAGTGAACTTTGCTGCTTCACTTTTATCTTATTAACATCCAGGAAAGTGTCAGCCAACATTCAAGAAGTTACACACAATGACAAAGTGACTTCCTTCCTGCACTGGGGAATCATCACAGTCCGAGTCTGTCACATGGTGGTTTGCTCACAGCTGTACATCGGTTATGAACACAAGAATCTGATAAAGCCAGTGAAGGTACTGTGTGGTTTTATGGATGTTAAAATAAAATAAAATAAAATAAAATAAAATAAAATAAAATAAAATAAAATAAAATAAAATAAAATAAAATAAAACAATGCTTAATAATCTTGCCTTTATTTTATCTTCAGAAAGTAAGATGCTTGCCACACAAGCATGGAGATCTGGGTTCAGATCTCCAGCACCCACATAAAAAGCCAGGTGCAGTGATCCCAGCTCTCAGGAGTGGATCCAGGAGGCTCCTTGGCTCACTGGACAGCAGTTTAGCCAAACTGGTGAGCTCTGGGTTCAGTGAGAGGTCAAGTCTCAAACCAAGGTGGAGAGTGATTGAGGAAGATATGAATTATCAACCTCTAGCCTCTACATGCTTGCACACACACAAACATATACATTCTTTTTTGTTTGTTTGTTTTTTGTTTTTTGAGACAGGGTCTCTCTGTATAGCTTTGTACCTTTCTTGGAACTCACTTGGTAGCCCAGGCTGGCCTTGAACTCACAGAGATCCACCTGCCTCTGCCTCCTGGGATTAAAGGCATGTGCCACCGCCGTCTGGCTTCACAAATATATACACACATCACACACACAAATAAAGTGAAATAAAAATTATCATGCATTTCATTGTTATTTGTAAATTGTGTTATATATTGTTATAGCCTCAAATATATAATATATATTATAATAAATGTGTACATGCACACACAGAGAGATGCATGCATATCTGTGTAGATTCACATTCTCATGTAAACACACATACACACACACACACTTTCCTCCAGAAGAGCCAATTAAACACCTCCCAAAGTGTTACTTCACAGACCTCCAAAACTTGGTCCCTGTTCTGAGCAAGGTTGGGTATCTCCAATTTGGCTAAGACTAAGTTTCTACTCCTTATGGGATGGGACCCCACATGCAAATTAAACTCAGCTAAAAAGGGAAGAATGTCACCTTTACTACACAGCTCCAATTCTGAATGTGCTCAGAGTTTACTCCCTTTTGCATCTGAAGCCTGAGTTGAGCAAAGACGTTGTGAGGCTGATGCCACCAGTGGTGTGTCCCACTGTGGGAGGGAATGGGCTTCCAACTCTGTTGTAACAATATTGATGATCCTTGCCTGGTCCCAACTCATAAAGGGAGCTGATGTGAGTCAATGCATCCTGAAGTGGACATAAATCCTGAGGCTGTCCCGTCTGACCTCTGACCTTTCAACAGCTGCGGCCTTCAGGTAATTGGCTGAGCTGCTGAAGGGAAATAGGCATGTCGGGGGCTCCACAGAACTGAGACCTTTAAAAACATATTTCATAATTTTTGCTCTACACTTCAGGTTACACTGGGAACCGGTAGATTGTGAGTTGGAAATCATTACAAGCATGTTTTGTTATGTCGACAGACCCATGGACTCAGACTCTCTGGATATTGTAATAGAAGCCGCAGATAAATCATGTATGCCCACTAGAGATTGTATCTCATGGGAAAACTGTCAGGCGTGCCCCTGGCTCATGCCCAGAGTCTTCTGTTTTGCTTCTCTGAATAAGAGGATCAATGGTTTCGGTCGTCTACCTCTGGATTGGACAGGACTCAAATCAAGGAACACTGAGCTGAGAAGTCCCCATGCTACTTATCAAAGAAGGCTCTGTGTCCATGCTATAAAGATGTTTACAACAAATTCCCTTTGGAAAAGCAAGACAAGATGCTAGGGAGCTATGTCACCTGTAATTCCAGTGAGGCAGAGTCAGGTAGATTCTGGAGGCTCCCTGGCCAGCCAGCCTAACCTATTTGTTGAGCCCTAAGCCAGTGGTGAGAGACTTGACTCAAAAGATGATATGAAAGGCATTCTGAGGATAGACACCCAAAGTTGACTTCTGACCTCTAATTGCACATGCACACATATGTAGGAACACACACACACACACACACACACACACACACACACACACACACACACACACACACACACACACACACACACACACACACACACACACACACACACACACACACACACAAGAAACACATAACTATACATGGGTAATGTGAATTATCTTATAAAACACAAACATATTACATTTAAAAATTATTAAAAGCACCAACCCCAGGTAATGGTGGTTTTCTCTGGATGGAATTTTAAGGAATGTGTTTCTCAAAGGTTTTTACATGTCGGCATAGAGCATGCACACTACTTTTATAATTAAAAAAATAGACAGGCAGTGGTGATACATGCCTTTAAATCCCAGCACTCCAGGGTTAGAGGCAGGTAGATTTCTGTGAGTTTGAGATTAGCCTGGTCTGCAGAATGAGTTCCAGGACAGCCAGGGCTGTTAAACAGAGAAACCTAGTCTCAGGAAAAAAATAATCTTAAATATAATGCAGTTCAGGGGGGATGAAACAAACAAAAAAAAAGGAACAACCCCAAGAAACTCAGAATAAGGATGATGAAGGACTGTCATTCAGCCTTGACATGGTCCTGCATTCTGCCGCAGCAGGCTGAAGGGACAGGTCACCAAGGTTAGTGGAGCTCAGGTGACAGGCACTGCCAGCATTCTAGATCTAGAGCTCTCCACCCTCCCACAAATGATGCCAGGATCCCCAGATGCTCAACCCACCTCCAGCTGCCAAAGGAAGTGAGAGATGCTAGGTCGATGCCGTCCCTCACTCACTGACTCTGGCTGGTGTCTGGAGGGACTGATGAACTGTAGCTAGCACAGGTACCTGAGTGAGGAATTGCCCACACCAGGTGCTTACATATATCATGGCTCTCACATGTGTTGGGGGCTGATATAGTACCGCTGCAAACCACTCTGAATGCTTAAAACTTGAGAGGTATTCTTCAAGCTCTGCCACTAGCAGCCAGTGTTTAGTGGCTCAGGCTAGTGGTACATTCTGGAATAAAAGCAAATCGTCTTCTGGAAATAGAAAGATTCTGTTACAGGGGCTAATGGAGGACTAAAAATTGAGGCCAGTACATTTGCCTCGGGCTGACTGGTTCTTCTCTGCTGGGTTTAGGGTTGGGAGCAGAGCCTAAGAGAAACAGCATATTGCTGTATGGGTGGGGTTGCCAATAATCTAATAAAATGATTAATTTGGATAAATTCATCTGCTAAAGGTTGACTCTGTAATGTTGCTGTTAATTAGTTAGACAACTCTGGAGTTGAAAAGGGCAAATTTCCCTTAGTTGATGGTCACCAAGAACCTTTTAGTTACAGTAAAAATTGGCATGCACACTGTCTACAAGGGCCTAGGATGGACATTCTGGGAATCAAGCATAGAGTCTAAGCAAAACCAAGCATGTGCAGCTTGCACACCCACATCTAAGGGTTGGCTTCTGAGGGCATATGGCTGGAGGGTTGTTCTGATGTGCTCAAGAGAGGCAAAACAAGTCAGAAGCTTAGAGAACGGACTTTGAAACCCTGAGTCCCAATGCAGTCATTCACATGCTATGTGGTCCAGGGGTATTTATTTAACCCCTCTGAGTTTTATCTGTGAAGTATGAACAAAAATCAGAACTTCTGTCACAGGCTAATTTCAGTAACTGAAATAATTTCATGTAAAAATAAGCACACTCCCTGGGACACAGTGGAAGTCAGGGTTGTTGCTGGGATGGTGATGGTGGTGGCCATTGCCATGATTCCTTGAGAGTTTGGAGAGGCTAATGGGAAGAGAAGAGATGAGCTGCAGTGCTCTGGCCATGGTGGGAATGTAATGAATGCTTCTCAAGGGAAATGGACATTTTCAGCCAGACTAGATTTTAACAGCTCTAGAATTGGGCTTTGTTGATAAGGAATGTGATGGTCTGCACTTGCAATGACCTCTAAATGAAAGTCACTGGGTGACACTTAGCAACCCAAGAAGCCATTTTCAGATGCCAGTGCTCCGAGGACGCAGTGTAGGAAGTGGGACTTCTTGCCTCCTCACTGCCTCTGCATCTCTTCCTGAAGGTCCCTGCCAGTCTGCTGGGGTCTATTAATCTGGGCTTTTGTTTCTTTTCTTGAGCACTCTCCCCTGCTGACCGAGGGATCCAAAGGTCATTGGGGGCTGGGCTCTTGACGGGAAGATAGCCCCATCTTTGGCGAGCCAGAGACCCTCTGCTCTGGCCCCATGATCAGAGGGTTCAAATCTGAGTCTGTGAACCAGACACGGGGAATGACTAAAGAGAAACCATCAGTGAGCTCTAAGCTGTGGGACCCAGAGAGGTGGCTGAGAATGGACAGGGCGGGACCAGGTTTGGGACTGTGTCCCAGGCTTTGTAGACTTCATGGGACATTCACTCACAGCCTCTCATTTCATCCTTGCCCAAGCCCCCGGAGCAAACACAGATAAGTCCTTGAGCTGACTTTACAGATGAGAAATCACTAATAGAAATCACATGGCTGGTTTAAGGTCCCACAACTAAGATGTGACAGGCAATGGACAGATGTGACCCAATGTGTTCTTGAATATTCTCAAAAGAAATTGAAAATAATGCTTGCTTCAGAGCTTTCTCCAAAGGACTTCTGGAACTGTGACCTCTTGTTAACCTTCACACATGTGTGGGAGCAAGATAGGACTAATATTACAAAGGTTATAATGATCACTGTCATCACCCAGTCACTAAGCCTGGGATACATCTTTCTTAATGCCACATTTTTCTGTGATATACAGTTGCATGTATACCCACGAACTGGCTCCTCTGTGTGTGTGTGTGTGTGTGTGTGTGTGTGTGTGTGTGTAGTATAGATGTGTGTATACAGATGTGAGTGTAATGCAGATGTGTGTATGTAGTGTAGATATGTGTAGTGCAGATGTGTATGTATGCAGATATGTGTGTGTGTATAGTGCAGATGTGTATATACAGATGTGTGTAATGCAGGTGTGTGTGTAGTGCAGATCTGTATCTATATACAGGTGTGTGTATGTGTAGTACAGATGTGCATATACAGATGTGTTTAATGCAGATGTGTATGTAGTGAAGATGTGTGTATGCAGATGTGTGTGTGAAGTGTAGATGTGTGCATATATGCAGATGTGTGTATATACAGGTGTGTGTATGTGTGTCTGTGTTAGACACTCTTATTTCAAGACACCCTTAACAACCAAGAAGATATGGGCTATAATCCCAGTAGAGAAGTTCTGTGAGATTTTTCTGGTTTACCAGTGACATGAAAGCCTTTGAAGATAATCTACCAAGGGGTGGGGGTGGGGAGGTAGCACATCCAGGGAAAGTTTGGGGTGTCTTCACAAGCTCATGTGCAGGCAGCACATGCAGGTGCTGAGCACATCCTGGGCTGCAAAGGGCAGGCCACGTCTTTCCCCACAAATGGGAAGGAAGCCAGTGGTACTAGACCTTCAAGGTTCCCAGCAGGAAGTAGGGCAACGAGGGGATGCTTTCCCTGGCTGTCTGCACTATCCACACAGGGAGGGGACTGTGGGAGGCCCAGGGGAGCATGTGACCCACCTCAGGACTGAATCCCCGCGGCGGCTGTCCCCATCTCTCACTGTGATTCTTGTAGAGCAGAAATGAGGAAAGGCTGAGGGAGAGACAGGCTGCCTGGCGGCTTCAGTGGTGCAGAAGGCAAGAGGGGAAGCCTAAGGCTCGGTGCCAAAGGAGCTAGGGAGTGCTGTCTCTAGGGTCCTGAGTGTTGTCCCCAGTCCAGTTGCTCAGGCTACCTTGTGACCACAGCCTTCCCACATAGCCCCACACAACTATTCACTCTTTCCTTTATCCCCTGCCTCTGTCAGTCCAAGCTGCTCCAACAGAACATCACAGTCTAGGTGGCTTAACTATCAGACAATGATCCTGCTCAGTTCTGGCGGCTATAGTGCAAGATGGAGATACGGGCAAAGGGGTGTCCAGGGACAACCCATTCCTGGTTTGTAGCTGGTACATTCCCACTCTTCTCCTGTCTCATATGGTAAGAAAGGAGAGGGAAGAAGGGAGAGATGGGAACACAGAGAGAAGAGAAGTAGGGAGAGCTTGGGGGTGGGGTGAGAAGAGAGATGCAGAAGGAGGCAGGAAGCTCTCTACACTCTCTTCTTACAGGGAAATATGATCAAGAGGGCTCCATCTTTATGTCCTTACCAAAACCTAATTACTTCTGCCCGCAAAGTTCCATATCAGCAGAGGTCTAGGATTTCAGTAGATGGCTTTGAAGGAATGAAGATATTCAGTCCATAACACTCATGCAACTGTTCAAGGATGCTTTAGGCACATACTCCACAAAAAGCTACAGTTCCGTGTACTGGCCAGTAAACAGGCAATTATGTAGACGTGCACGAGATGGGTGTTGGGGGCCAGGGGGTGTTGGGCAGGAGAAACAGCACCATCCTAGGGTATCAAGAAGATAACTGGGATGATGAGTGAGACCCACAGAGGCAAAAATGAACAAGGAGGGCAGTTAGTGGGCACAGATGCAGCACATGCGAAGAAAAGGTAGCTCCCTTCCTAGGCTTGGTTCTCACTCTCCCTGACTCTCATCCTGAGCACAACACTGCTCAGGTCTTTCCACGATACTTGGGAAGTCATGAGTTTACTGCCTTCAGAGATCCAGTATAAGCAAACAAACAAACCAAATCATGGTGTGTTCTTGTGGTGAGGACTGTTTTGTATTTCTGGGGAAAGTAATGAGTAATTCTTATGTGTCCACTTGGTGAGGTCACAATAGCAGATGTTTGGTAAAACTGGAGTCCAGTTGGTTCTGTGAAAGTCGTGTTCAGGTGAGGTGTATACCTGAGTCAGTGGACTTAGAGGAAAGCAGACAGTGGTGGGCCTCATCCAGTCAGGTGAGGGCTTCAAAAGGAAACAGACTGAGATCCTGCAAAGAGGAGGAAATTTTGCCCTAGATTATCTCTCAACTCAAACCCTGACATCGTCCATAGCTGCCTACCCTGAGTATTTGAACTTGCCAGTCCTCACAAGTGCATGAGCATTTAATGCCTTACATCAATCTCTATCTGTGTGTGTGTGTGTGTGTGTGTGTAGTGTAGTGTAGTGTAGTGTATATGTATATAACCATGGGAGTTAGTCAATTCCAGCTGCTACAATAAATACCTTAAACTAATTTATTAACAGCAGACATCCTTTCTCAGCTGGCAAGTCCAAGATCAAGTTTTACACAGCATATGGCAAGATAGTGTCCTTCGGTGTTTTATCTATTCTTTGAAATTTTCATATATTAATGCAATGCATTTTGATCATATTCATCTACCATACCTCCCCTCATCGTCCCTAGGGACCCCATCTCTTCAATTTCATGTTATAAATTTTTTGTTAACAACCCCTTGATCCATTTAATATACTGCTCATATATGCATGGGTGTAGAGCCATTCGCTGAGGCGCCTGCTTCATAATATTATGATGGTGTACAGTAGGTCTCAATTTATGAATCAGGAGGGGCCACTAATACCAAGACCAGAACTTTATGTGTATGTAACAACGATATATCCATATGTCTATAGAGGCAGGAGCCAGGACTCACCATTAGTTCCATGACAGAGATAAGGGGCCCAGGGAAACTTGGCTGCCTAGCCTGGGTTCCCATAGGCAGCTGGATAGAGGACTGAAGCCTCATGGTCCAGAGGGACCCATGTGCTTCACAGATCTGCTGGACTTTGATGAACATCACAAAGAGCTCACATCACTGTATAATTGATGTTTCTGCTCTATGCCACCATGTCACCCAGCCTCAAGGGTCATCCCTCTACTCCAACAGAGTATGATACTCTTGCCATGAGCAACCAGGAGGCCTTGTTTCTGCTAGGCTTTCCACCTTAGATGCCAATGGTTAGGCCACAGTCAATATATCGATGGGAGTTTTACCCAGTAAAATATGGTAATGGTCCAGCTCAAGAAGAACAGGTGTGACAGCCGCTTATTTCCACTAACATTGGCCCCGGGAAACGATGTGCATCTATTTTAAGGTCCTGTTATAAATTAAGGCAGCTGTGTTCTAAAAGGTCCAGGAAGGGCATTCACATGAATGTACATGTCAGCACGACCCTGTCAGCATGACAGCCTCTCCGGGACTCTGTAATTACACATCCTCCAGCAGCGTGTCTCTGCCTCTCTCTGCTCGCTGTGACCCGATGCCTTCACAGCCTGGGGGATGCTCACTGAGGATGCTCAGGCTTCTCTGCACTTGTGGAGCTTGTGACTGCATCTCAGTTACTCTGGGACAGCGCGATGGCTCAGAGCGTGACAACCACCAGGAAGAAGAATGCTGTAACTAACATTGCCTACAAGTAGCAGCAATTAGCAGTGACAATGACATCTCACCGTGATGTACGGAGTCCCTCTTAGCACCCAGGTGGTTATTTCATTGAAAAGAGGCAGGACTCCACAGCAAATAGGAATTTCCACTAAGCTGCCCTGATCTGCCGGCACCTTGGTTTCTGAATTCTGGCTTCCGAGACTATAAGACAATAAAGTTTTGCTGTTCAAGTGACCTAAGCTATAGTCACTGGAAGTATAACACAAGGACACTCCAGTCAAGCCCCACCCCCACCCCATGTACTCAACAGTGGTTTTGTAAGACTGTGGTAGATCTGAAAAGTCCCTACTGCCTCATGCCACAGTAGCTGGTGGGGCCTTAGTGCAGCATGCTACTCACATGTTTGTGACGATGCCGCTGTAAACACACCTACTATGCCACCAGCTGTATGGAAATATAGCACAAGAAGATTGTGGGCAGCATGCAATGCTTGACAATAATAATAAATGACTATAGAACTATTTATGCATTACTAAATTTTATCACTATTTTGAGTGTCCCCTTTCCATGTAGAAACAGGTTTGTTTGTTGGTTGGTTGGTTGGTTGGTTTCCATTGACAACAGCTGCGTATACATCTTGAATGCATTAAGCAGTCACATCATGTGCCTGCCTTAGTCTGTCTAGGTCTGAGTAAGTGCATGCTGTGATGTGCCAGGGATGGAGTGTCGAAGGATACATCTACCAGAACGTGTCTCTATTGCTAAGCATGCTTGGCTGTCCTAATAGCCCAATCACAATATGTGGTTGATAATTTGTATGATAGTTTAAATGAGATTGGTCCCTGTAGGCTCATATATTTGGAATGTTTGGTCCCCAGTTAGTGGAACTGTTTGAGAAGGACTAGGAGGTGTGGCCTTTTTGGAGGAGGTGTGTTCCTGAGGGCGAGCTTTGAGGTTTCAAAAGTCCTTGCCAGGCCCAGTATCCCTCTCTCTGCTTACAACTTGCAGATCAGGTGTGAGCTCTCAGCTATGGCTCCATTTCCATGCTTTTCTGCTTACCACCATGATGAACACAGACTTACCCTCTGAAACTGTGAACAATCCCCCAATTAAATGTTTTCTTCAATAAGCTGCCTTGTTCATGGTGTCTCCTCATAGCAATGAACTGTAATTAAGACACCTTGTTTCCATTACACCATTAAGGGTTTGGACCATATTGCCTTCAGACCCAATGCAGTTCCTGTCACATAGTATGCCATCAATAAACGTTAGTGCCATGGAAATAGCCATCTTCACAGTGGACAATCTGGGCTAGGGAGACAGCTCAGCCAGTAAAGTGTTTGCTTGCAAGCACAAGGAACTGAGTTAGATTCCTAGGATCCATGTAAAAAACTGGGCTGATGTGCTGGTACATACTCATAATGTCAGAACTGGGGAGGCAGAGACAGCTTTGGGGGCTCAGTGGATGGCCAGCCTAGCTGACTTGGGCCAGTTCCAGGCTACTGAGAAACCTTGTCTCAAAAAAAAAAAAAAAAAAAAAAGGAATGTGATTGGGAAAGATAGCAGGCCTCTGTGTACACATACACCTCTACCACAGAGAGTCATAACCATTGTCCTAATTAACTTCAACAAAGATTCTAATTATGAGAGAGTGTTATACAAATGACTCTGTGGCCCTCTTAATTATAGCATCAGTGAGATGTGCCCTACCCCCGGGAAATAACTGTTATCAGCCATTGGGTTGCTGATCAATGAGGCTGAGAGAGAACAGCATTCATGAGCTTCTGTGCCCAGCAGTGGGGCAGGGAAAGAATTGGGGCCATTGGAGAGTCTTCCCCATGTGCCAAACTGATTTCTGGAGACCTTTCTTTCAATATCACCCTTCATGGACCAGGGATGAGGGACTAGGTGCCAGGAGTGACTTGACAGGGCCAGCTGTGACTGGCACAGGGATGTCCACGCCTGGGTGCTCCTAGCCTACTATTGTGGCATGTGTCTCTGCTGTAAGTGGCAAATGTGTCCCTGGTGTCTCCAAGGTATATGGCCCATGCTTCCCATGACTTGCATAGAAATGATGCTTTCTTGAGACACTGGGGTCTGGACTCAGACCAGTACAGTACCCCACTGCCTTAACTCAGAAGAGACGGAGACTTTCTGAGTGTGATCTGGGGACATTTCCTCAGTTCCAGTATAGCCTTCCCAGAGCATCTTTCCAGTGCTCAGTCAGCAGTTTTATCCTGTAGTGCAGGCAGCGTGTCGCCCTTTGAGAAGAGACTGAGATAAGAGGACCTGATTTGTAGCTAAACAAACTGCATTTGAATACAAGTGTTCTCTAATGGAAGCTGAGTTCTGAATCGCCACTCAGGAGTCCTCAATACATGGAAAAGTGAGCTGAACTTTACCAAATACAATAGGGGGAGATTAGGGGAAAAAAACAACAACAAAAATGATATTAATAATGATTGCCTCTGGGAAACAAGATTGTGGGTGATTTTGAGTTTTTATTTTTTTTATTTCCTAATTTTTAAAGTGAACACACACACACACACACACACACACACACACACAAATAAAATCAGAAAAACAGTCTCTCTTTCAAGATGTATTTCTTTAGCATGGGTGACAGGTGTTTGAAGCTGTCACCCTCTTGTTCCCACCTTCTGTCCCCATGAGTTAAAGCCCAAGCTTTACACATCAGTCACTTCTGGGAGGGTCTCTTGATTTCTTTTCTTTTCTTTCTTTCTTTCTTTCTTTCTTTCTTTCTTTCTTTCTTTCTTTCTTTCTTTTTTCCTTCCTTCCTTCCTTCCTTCCTTCCTTCCTTCCTTCATTCATTCATTCATTCATTCATTTATTTATTTATTTATTTATTTATTTATTTATTTATTTATTTATTTTAGCTGAGGATCGAACCCAGGGCCTTGCACTTGCTAGGCAAGCACTCTAACACTGAGCTAAATCCCCAGCCCTTGATTTCTTTTATTAAGGAGCAAATGAGGTTCAAAGACTGTGAAGATGTCCACTGAGGTCTATCCTTGAGGGTCACCCTAGAGCAATGGTCCTCAACCTTCCTAATGCTGAGACCCTTTAACACAGTCCCTCATGTTGTGGTGACCCTCAACCATGAAATTATTTTCATTGCTACTTCATAACTGTAATTTTGCTACTGTTATGAATCGTATAATGTAAATATCTGATAGTTGCCCTAGAGGGAAGCAAACAGAGATTCCTTAACCTTACTTCAACACAAATCTCCTCCTTTAATTAAGCCCTGCCCTGCTGGGATAGATTAAAGCTGCTAGGTGTTAAGGGACCCTCAGGCGTATGAAGAGGGTATCCTATTCTATAGCAGTCTGGGCTTGCTTGAACGATGAAATAATTACAGTTCACATTTGCACAATGCTCGAGAGTGGTGGACTCTCAACTCCAGCTATACACATGTCTGGAGGCTTGTACCAAAGCGCATGCTTGGCCCATGCCACCACACTGACTTCTTTAGTCTGGGCTGGAGCTCCTGCCTCAGCGATGTGAGCGTGTACTTGTCAGTACGGAGAGCTGGCCTGTCCACTGTCTCAGCTAATCCCTACACTCAGTACGGGTAAGGCGAGCCTGCCCTATTTTCCTAACAGGCAGGTCTTTTTATAGCGACTACTTTAAAACCTTAAACCTCATTCTGCCTCTGGAGTTGCTCCAATTTTCCTTTTCTTTCATGAAACCTTCAATTGATAGACCTTTCGGCTTGACAACTTTGAATAGAAACCCTCAGCCCTTGAGAGCCTCGTCTACTCTGACTCCCTGAGCATTTGGAACATTTTGGTCTCAGCATTTTTCTTTTTTAAAAGATACCAGAAGAGCCTTCTTGTCTCTCTGGAACTAGTATTATCCTGTCCTCTTTCTAATGCAGTTAGGCTTGGGCAGGGATTGGGAAAAGGTTTTTCTGGTGGTTTAGTCCAGCAGGCCCTGTGGTGTGGGAAGCAGAGCTGCTGAAGCCTGGCCCGAGAGCTGTAGCCCTGGGCAGCTGGTCAGCAGCTCTTTCCTCTTGAGCAGCACTGGGAATGTATCTTTAATAATCTCCATAGTGGGCCCCGACAAAGCTCAAGAATATGCTTCCCTCCATCTCATGCTCCCGACGCGTACCTTAGGGCCAATTTTTACATCGCGTTACACATACTAGATGATTCCGACTTCCCAAGGTTTCAATAAATGTCAGTGTGAGCTTTAAACTTATGGAGTAGAAATGGGCACACCCTGCTTTTGAAGTTAATTCCTCTTACTTCCTTTATTCTATAAGCCTTTTGTTTGATCTGGGTGCCATATCCAGGTATCGAAAGGTGCGGGTCATGTTCCCGGTGTCACAAAGCTGGTGGTTGGATGGAGTGTGTTGAGGCTGGCCACTTAGCTGCCCGCTGCTGCTGTCTACCAAGTGTTGCTATTAGTAAAAGGGAGTGACCACCGTGGTGTGGGACCAGCTCCCCTCATCTGTCACCAGCCTTCCCTTGCTCTCCCTTTCTCTAGAAGCTTGATGGCTCTGGAACCAGACTCTTCAGATGAAAACAGAATTCCCAGGGGATGGGGGAGGGGCCCAGTTTCAGAGCTTTGCCTCTGTTTGCAGCTTTCTACATGAAGGCAATATTCCGGCAGATTGAGATCCACTGTTTGAAAGGACGCCATGTGCTAAATGTCTTTGGATCCCCAGACGCACACCACCTGGCACATGAAGCCCTGGAGTATACTTAGAAACCAGTGTACCAGAATTGGAAAATCTAGGTTAAAATTCGATTCTACATTTAGTAGAGAAAGGATCATATTCTCTTTGGGCCTTAGATTCTTCATTTATCAAAACATAAAATAAATAAATAACCACCAGTCTGTCCTCTGCTGTCTCCGGGGCTGTGCTGAGAAGCCAGA
The DNA here is from genome assembly GCF_903995425.1 of Onychomys torridus. Lineage (NCBI taxonomy): Eukaryota > Metazoa > Chordata > Mammalia > Rodentia > Cricetidae > Onychomys > Onychomys torridus. The sequence continues at coordinate 63,716,468 of NC_050451.1, read as the reverse complement.
GAGCAGTGTGGTATGCTAATGCACTCCCACTGGAGAATGCTGGCACTATGCAGGGGGAGGTGACATGACAGCATTATAGGGCTTAATACATATTTATTGATCCTCATGAGGTCTTACCTACCCATCCTTTCTTCACCCTTAAATATGAAACCAGGGGAAATAAATAAGAAATATAATTGTGCCTCACACCTTAGGACTCCCTAGGCAGCTCACATTAATAGGTCTCTTCAGCTTCCCTCTAAGTGCTAATAATTCCTGGGTGTGGTGATGGTAGCACTTTCTCCCTGAGATGAATTGGCCCCGGCTAAGAGCCAGGCTCCTTCCCAAATCTCATTACAATCAGCCTTGATGGCAGCCAGGCTTCGGAATGTAACACAATTAGAGCTTTTAAATCATTATCTCAACTCTGGGAGCATGATGCTAATAAAAGGGAATGTGAATGATGGAGGCAGGGATGGATGTGTGGCCCTGACGCCAGCGCCTTGTCCCACACCCTCACGATAGCGGGAGGATATTGATTGACCTCACAGCATGTGAGCAGAGCTCTGGCCCAGCCGGGCAGTGTGCTCAGTGTTACAGTTCAGGGTACAACATTGAGCTGACCCTCTTATTACTTTCGACAGTCCTCCTCTGGGAACTGCCCTCTCCCAGTTCCCTCTCTGCTAGAGGGACAGAACATTGGTGCCTTTCCACGGCATCCTTGTGAGCACGGAGTTGCATAGGAGACAGCATGTGCTACTCTGCAGTTCTTTCTCAGCTTCTGCATGGGTTCCTCCTCCATCCACTCACTGAGCAGCATTTGGGTACACTTGTAATGGGTAAGGTACCAGGAGGACAGCATCTAAAGATGGCAGCCTTGTCACACTCTACTTCCTGCTTAACTACTGCACTAGTAGTGTTTACCACCCTTGTTATGATGCAGGTTCTTGCCATTTCCCCTCTGGGTATTGGGGGAATCTACAGCTACTTCACCTCCAGACCCTCCTCACTGCTAACCCAACATTCTGCCTTTGGAGTTCCTAAGTCATAGGGCAGGGTCCCTTCTCAAAGACTTTTGTGTCTTTGCCCACAGGATGGCTCTCCCTCCTGCTCCCTGGCCTTCTGCTCTCTGGCTTGCTGTACTACCCCGATTTTCTTCAAGCGCAGGTCCCACAACACTTGGAACACACTCTCTTCTTCCCTCTGGTCCCCAACATGAACCCTCTGCTTTTGTTTCCTGGTGTCTTCTGTCTCAACAGTGTTTCCCTCTAGGCCCTATACGGCTCGTGCCGGGAATGTTCTTGTAATTCCGATGTGGGCTCACAACACTTTTATTTTCTTTCTTTTCTTTTTCTCCATCTATGTGGGGGAGCACATGTCTGTGGGGGGTGCACATGTCTGTGGGGGTGCACATGTCTGTGGGGGTGCCAGTCTGTGGTGGGGGGGGTTGGGGCACATGTCTGTGTGGGGTGCACATGTCGGTGGGGGTGCACCATGTCTGTGGGGGAGCACATGTCTGTGGGGGTGCACATGTCTGTGGGGGTGCACATGTCTATGGGGGGTGCACATGTCTGTGGGGGGTGCACATGTCTGTGGGGGTGCACATGTCTGTGGGGGAGCACATGTCTGTGGGGGAGCACATGTCTGTGGGGGTGCACATGTCTGTGGGGGTGCACATGTCTGTGGGGGGGCACATGTCTGTGGGGGTGCACATGTCTGTGGGGGTGCACATGTCTATGGGGGGCACATGTCTGTGGGGGGTGCACATGTCTGTGGGGGTGCACATGTCTGTGGGGGTGCACATGTCTGTGGGGGGTGCACATGTCTGTGGGGGTGCACATGTCTGTGGGGTGCACATGTCTGTGGGGGTGCACATGTCTGTGGGGGTGCACATGTCTGTGGGGGTGCACATGTCTGTGAGGGTGCACATGTCTGTGGGGTGCACATGTCTGTGGGGGTGTTTCACAAGTGAGAGCCATCCTTCCTGGGTGACTCTTCTACCATTTTCCTTTGAGGCAGGATTTCTCAGTCAAACCTAGGACTTGGGACTCAGCTACTCTCATGTCTTTTCCTAAAGACAGCTTTCCTGGATGGTTCAGACCAAAGAAGTTTGTCTTCATTCTTTGTAAAAACATTTACTCTTTTTTTGTTTGTGTGTGTGTGTGTGTGTGTGGATAGTACTTGGTTTATTCATTAGAAAAGCAAAAACCCAATGGGTCTTACATACAAAACAAAAAAAAAGCACTCTTTAAAAATTTAAAGTGAGAACACGGATGATACAAAGCTGTTTCTCCCAGAAACACAGGAACAAATATAATAAGCCCTCTGTCAGATGTGGGGTTGGTGAAGACCTTTTCCCATTCTGTAGGCTGTCGTTTTGTCTTGTTGACCGTGTCCTTTGCTCTACAAAAGCTTCTCAGTTTCAGCAGGTCCCATTGATTGATTATTTCTCTCAGTGTCTGTGCTACTGGTGTTATATGTAGGAAGTGTTCTCTGGTGCCAATGCGTTAATAGACTTGTCTATTAACTTATTTTAAAAAAAGAGAAAAAGAAAACCCTCCTTTCTGAACTGGGTCATAAACTCTATGAGAGTCTGTTTATCTCACTCACTACCATACCCCTAAAGCTTAGGAGAGGACTGGACACACAGTGGGTACCTGGGCACACAGTTGGTGGCAAACAATTGTTTGGATGGGTGAATGGGTGAGTGAAGGAATGGAAAGGGTGATGGACAGGTAGGTGGATGGGTGGGTAGATGGACACATGAGTGATGAATGGATGATATATGGATCAGTAGCTAGATGGGTGCTGGGGATCCAGGCTCATGCTTGCAGGGTTAGCACTCTTACCCCTAAACCATCTCCCCAGCACCCCCAATTCAGTTTTGCAATAAAATAATTCTTTCACTTGATTAAGATATTATTGTTTGCCCTGTTGTTTGCAAATGATCTTGTTCCTAAGTGATATAGAATTATGCAGACATTTCCAATCTAGACCTAGAAGTGGTCCAGCAGTAGTTCACAGTTCTTTGAAGGGTTTGGAGAGTTCTGGACGGAAGGGATGGACCTAGCCACCCTCAGTCTGAGTGGCTGGCTGCAGGGTACACGCATGGGCCTCAGAGGCTTTCAGAGACCCTTAAGCTGCTGCCTACATCTTGTTCTGATTAATTCAGTTAAAAAAAAAAAAGTCACTGGGGAGGCATTATGTCAGACAGGAAACCTCCTCCAGTTGGCTGCTGCTCCCATCAATAAAGCTGTTTGCTTTACCAGTATTCACAGGCAGCACTGGCTCTTCCCTCCTTTACGCTCCAACAGTTCTTTATCGCTCCTGTGCACTGGGCAGGCTCTGTGGACATCAGTTGTTGCTGTCCACAGGGCTCCGGGTTTATAACTGTCCTCTCTTGACTTAATGTGTGGCTGCCACTTGGTGAGAGCCTTCATCTAACCAAGAAGCCCCTGCTTTGCCTCTGCATGGCTCCCCACCAATGGCACAGACAATCCAGTTTCCACTCAGAGACTTTTGAACAATGATTTTGCTGAGTTGTCGGGAGAATCAAATGGGGTACCATAAGCACAGCCTGGTACAGACTCATCTAAACCATTTCCTCCTCTTCCTTATCCCTTGCTCCCTGCCAAACTCACACAGTGGTTGGGTTAGGTGCATATCCATCTCCATGGCTGAAGTTTATGAGCCAAAGCCTCCCCTGGAGAAATGCCACCCTAAACTCTAGGAGAGCTGAGGCTATCTCCTTTTCTCCCAGTGAGGGAGGCCTTAGATGGACCCTGATCCTTAGAAGGCATGAGACAGAGGTTCTGTGAGTTTAGAAATGCTAGTCTGAATGTTTTTTTAGGAGTCTGTACTGAAGCCAACTTCTTTTGAAGTTACATTTAAGGGGATAGCATAATTTTACAACCGTATAGTAAAGAAGCCACAGTCAGGACTTTGTGAGATTCAAGACCAGCGCCATCCCAGCTGGTCTAATAGAACCATCAAAGCTTCTTCTTTCTAAGAGGAATTAGAGTCGAGACATCGCTGTAAAGAATCAAATGCCAGCACTGGCACCAAGCTCCTTCCCGGGGCCCAGGTTGAGGTCCACGACGAGACCAGGAAAGCCTGTTTCAATCAGCCCTCTTAGCAAACGCTGGAGCTTTCCTGGGGCTGAGCTGCTGATGGTAACCAGGCAAAGAGGCAGCGTCTAGACCTAGCAGCTTGAACTGAATCAGTCAGCGAGAAGATAGAGGTATCGACATACCAGAACGGAAGAGACTCTGGGACGGAAAGAACTACTTTTTTCTTTTTTCTTTTTGTTTTTCATTTAGAAAAAAAATGCACCTTAAAGAAACCAACCTGCCTGTTTACACACAGAATTCTTTAATAAGTGAGGGCCTAAACATTGAATTCAACGGCAGCAAACGTGGAGCAGCCACAACTCAAGCATAATCTCCTGCCATCTCTGTGGCGCCAATGAGGGAGACGTGCTGCTGGCCAAACCCGCTTTGTTTCCGAGGACCAGTCACTTGCTCAAGGGCAGCTCGCTGGCAAGCACAAGCTGAGTGACTCCAAAAACTGCCCGCACACAAAGTGCATGAATCTCAAGTGTGTAGCTTGGAGAACTGCAGCATCTGCATGCCCCCCCCCCCCAAAAAAAAACCCCTGCCATCCAGGTCCTGGGGTTGAACACCGGCTACCTTCCAGAAGGTTCTGTCATGCTGTATCTTACTTAGACCAGGAGAGCCCTCTGCCTCATCATCCCCTCCCTCCTCACACCTTTCTCCTGCACTCTTGTCCCTCACAGAAGACCAACAGGGGCTTCCTCTGAAGCTGGCTAATACCTCTCTGATACAAATGAGGACATGAGAGCCACACCCAGTATCTGACCAAGAGGCTGTGTCTCTGTCTCTTTGGTGACCTCCAACATCTGCAAGACCCATACAACATTTATCTAAACATGTTGGTGTTAACAAACCAGGACAAGTAAATCAAACCTATCTTTTTCCTCCTGCTCTGTGGGAGGGGCATCATAACATGTTAGAGGACCAAGTTTGGATTGAAAATGCACAGATTCCATACACAGAGTTCTAGAATTTAGTGAGGGAGAGTTAGCTCCATGCTGACAACTGTCCCCACTCCCGGCTCTTTTCCACATGAGATGTGCACAGCACCTCGGTCTGTTCATCTGAGTTCTGTCCAGTCTGTATGAAAGAAAGTCTTACTCATCGGGCCGAGGGCCAGGCTTGCTGCGGGCATAGTTCATGCTTACAGGGGAGCAGGTAGAGATGAGCAAATGATGAGTTCTGGGTACCCAGAAAGAAGGGGTTGGAGGTGCAAGAGCCAGGCAGGAACAGTCACTGTAGCTATAGGTTCCTCACCTCCAAGGTGGAGCAAGCCCCACAAAGCTCGAGGCTCAGATAACTCTCTGAGGAGCCTCATGCAAGGGTGGCTCTACAGACATGGGGTCTTCTGTCTCAGTCAGGAGGGAATTCTCTTTGTTACTACTACTGATAACTACAACAATAATAGTAATAACAATTGATACTATTATTAATGACAACAACAACAACAACAATGATTTGCTTCACTGAGAGTCTGCCATACACCCACCAGACAATGGGCCATGTATGAAGAACTCATTGAGTGCCAGCTTCTCAGAGCCTCCAGTTTGGTGTGGAGGGGGCAGAGGCTTGGCAGTCTTGTACCATGATAAACACGTACCATGATAAACACGTACACAAGATAGTCAGGGAGAGGTTCAGGCATGAGGTGATATCCAAGCGGTCCTGGAGGGTTAGAACTCACTGAAGAAGCAGGGAAGGGTATTTTGTAGGGAGAATAGACTGCATCATGCAGGTTGTATGTAGTGAGCTCAGAGCTCTGTATCAGTGAGTGGGTGTGGACTGTGAGATAGGGTACAGAAGGGGCTAGCATGTACTGGCAACACAGGTCTCACTTTCAGGGAGACACTGAGGCTTACAGCAGATCAAGGCATGTAGGAAATGACATCTGTAGACATGTGGTGCTGGGACCAATGCAGAAACAACAAGATTTGAGAGAAGAGAACTGATGGAAGTGCCAGACACATTAGCACACCCTGTAACCCCAGCAGTTGGATGGGTGGGAAAATACGTATAAGGAGTTCAAGGCTAGCCTCAGCTACATGGCAAGTTCAAGGTCCTCCTGGGTACATGAGACTCTGTCTATAAAGCAGTGTGTGTGTGTGTGTGTGTGTGTGTGTGTGTGTGTGTGTGTGTGTATACATATGAAATAATTAACAAAGCTCTAATTATTTATTGATTAAATAAATATATACTGAGCCCCAGTAATATGCCAGGCACTGTTCTATACTAGAGATACTGCCATGGGAAAGGCAGAAAAGGCCCCTGCTCTGACCGGGCTTCCATTCTAAGGAGAAGGCAGGGACATCAGAGGCATAAATAACACAAATCAAAGGTACCAGAGGTGAGTGTTATGGATCATAGATGGTAGAAGAGAGTGGGTAGGGAGACATGGTCAAGATAATGGAGAAGCTCATTGGTTCGTGCATTTCTGGTGATGGTATGTATTTACTGAGTGCCTGCTTTGGAAAGTGGTTCTATCATGGAGGAATGAAACAGACCTTATGACATTTGTCCCAAAGCAGACTCAGATACTGTTTAAATACAGTCACACACCACATTGGAACATATCCATCATTAATAGATATTTAAGGCTCTACTGATCCAGTTAGATTATAATGGAGCTAAAAGATATCTACGGCCTAGTATTCTCACTGTACCTTTTCTGAGCATATATGGCTCTAAATATGCAAGTGTTGGGGATGTCTTTTTGTATGCTGTGAATGTGTTGCTCTGATTGATTGATAAATAAAATGCTGGTTGGCCAGTAGCCAGGCAGGAAGTATAGTATAGACAGGATAAGCAGAGAGGAGAATTCTGGGAGGAGGAAGGCTGAGTCAAGAGACACTGCCAACCGCTACCATGAGAAGCAAGATGTAAGGATACTGGTAAGCCATGAGCCACATGGAAAGGTATAGATTTATAGAAATGGGTTAATTTAAGATATAAGAACTAGATAGTAAGAAGCCTGCCATGGCCATACAGTTTATAAGGAATATAAGTCTCTGTGTGTTTACTTGGGTCTGAGTGGCTGCAGGAGCTGGGTGGATACAGGGAAACTCTAGCTACATGCAAGTACTTACTAGTGTGGTATAGACCTGGATCATTCAATACAACAGCATGTTGTATAGATTTGTAGCCTAAGAGCAATTCATTGTACCAAGTATGTAAACCTAGGCTATCCTATGTAAGTTTGTTAAATACACTCTATGGTATCCGCATGACTAGGAGGTTGCCTATTTGTACACTTCTCAGATTATATCCTCATCATTAAGTGATGCATCATGTGTTTCACCCACCACTAAGATGCATCCTGCAAAGAATGGTCTTTGATAGAGCACAGCCAAGGAGCCTGACCTAGACTGGTGTCTTGCAAAGGCTGCTTGGGGAGGGTTATAGAGAATTCCCAGGCCCATAGTGGGAGAAGGTAAGGAGAATTAACCATCCCAAGCTTCTGTAGGGTGAGGGGCATTGCACTGGTGACTGAAGTCACCCATCAGGCGAGAGGCCTGCCATGCCCAGCTTTGCTCGGAAACCATGCTTCTGTTCTTTTCTCTTGCCGTTCATTCTGGTCTCCCCTAACCCCTGTGTGTATGATGTGCCACATTTATGTATGCATGCTTTGCATGTGGGTTGGCTAGTCTTGCTAGCCAGCTTGCTCTGGGTGGTCCCCTACGACCACACCCACCTGGTAGGTATCACATGGGTTCTGGGGATCTGAAGTCTCATCCTCACACTTGCATGGGAAGCACATTAATTTCGGAGTCATCTCTAGCCATTCACAGTTGTCCTCTCTGCATCTATCTGACATAACACTTGCCACCTTAACGGCTCCCAAGTGTATAATTCAGTGGGGTTAGGTGTGTCCACAATATGCAGCCATCATCGCTGTTCCCAGAGGATGTTTATTACTCCAGCAGGCGACAAGGCCACCCAGCAATAACACCCACTTCTACCTCCCCTTGCCCCAGTTACTTATTACCTACCTTACATCTCCATGGATTTGCTCATTTTGTATAATTTATGCAAATGGAAATAGGCATTGTTTGTTATTTTGTTTCTAGCATATTTCACAAAGCATAGGCTTTTAATCTTTCGGCTATAGGGTACATCAAAATTCCATTTTTATAGCTAAATAATGTTCCACTGTATGTATTAGTACATTTTGTTGATTGATCAATGATGGGCATACAGGTCATTCCCACCTCTTAGCCATTGTGGGTAATGTTGTGCTTAATATTCACGCATGAGTATCTGTTTCAGTTTCTATTTTTAATTCTTTGAGGTATATAGCTAGAAGCAAAGTTCTGGGTCATATGGTAATTTTTTTGGAGGAAACTCCATCTGACTTTTTATAGCATCTGGGCCATTTTACATTCCTTCCAGCAATACGGCACAGTTCCAAGTTCTCCAGGTTATTGGCAGCACGTGTTATTTTCTGCATCCTCGGAACACTAGCTCTAGATTCTCTCAGAACCTCTGGCCACCAAGTGTGCAGTCTCCTGCAGAGTCCCCCAAGTCCTCTGCTCAGTGGGAAGAAGTCAAGGGATGCCTTCTGAATTCCTGTCACTAATGATGGAGTGCAGAACGGGAAACAGGAGGACACTGGGTAGGAAAGTGGGTCAGCTTCTGCCTTTGTGACAAAAATACCTGAGATAAACAAGTTCAAGGAAAAACAGCTTTATTTGGGCTTGTGGGTCCGGTGGCTTCAGCGCATTTTACTCTTAGGCATGAACTCAGTAGGGACCACACAGTGGTAGAGAGCCATTTATCTCATGGTGGACAAGAAAAAGGGAGAGGTGGTGGAAAGAGAAGGACCAAGGACAAAAGAGAGTCTTTAAGAACATGCCCCCAGTGACCTGCCTTCTCAACTGGGCCCCATTTCCCAAGAGATTTATTCAATGACAAAGCCAGGGTCAGGCTCAATGACCCCATGTCTGAACTTTGCTGCCCTGGGGACCAAACATTAAAACATTGATCTTCCGAGGACATTTCAGACCCAAAGTGCTGTAGAACTGGAAGACTGGGGAAGAACTTGGGATCTCTCCCATTAGATGACCGTTAGAGGGACCACCTTCCAAGGACTCTGTCAACTCCCCATTATAGCTCTCCTCCTCATAACAGAATAGAAACATGCTCAAGGCAACAATGGAATGTAGAACAAATAGGCTGCTCCATCTTCTTCTCCCCATCTCTTCTCCTTCACCTGTGACCTCCAGTTCTTTCAGGTCCCTGAAGCCTGGCAAGGCAGAACCTAAGCTCAGTCCTTCCAGGCTCCCTTAGAGCAGGCCAAGTCCCGCCCAGGCTCTCAGTGTATGGTCCAGCTGGACCTAGCAAACCAGTAAACCATCCCAAGTCTATCTCCGTGTCTTTCTGTCTGTCTGTCAGTCAGTCTGTCTGTCTGTCTGTCTCTCTCTCTCTCTCTCTCTCTCTCTCTCTCTCTGTGTGTGTGTGTGTGTGTGTGCAATAGTTGATGCCAAGTGTCTTCCTACATTACTCTTCACCTTATTTTTTGAGACATAGTCTCAGACTAAACTGTGTTCAGTAACTTGCTAGGCTAACTGGCCAGCAAGTTCTGTACCCCTCCCCCTGCCCCGGGATTCTCTAGTTCCTGCCTCCCAGTGCTGGAATTACAGGTACACGTTGCTGCCCTCAGGTCCTCGTGCAAGCCCAGTGAGCACCGTGCCCACTGAGCCGCCTTCTCAGCCCCATTGCAGCTCTCTGATTTTGAGTCTTTGTTGACTACTATAATTATTCTGCATGGTGCTCAGAGTTCTGGAAGAAGCTACAAAACCACATGCAGGTTGGTTGGAGTCCTGTTTGGAGCAAAGCAGGGCAAACAGATGAAAGGACCAGAAATGGTTGATGTATTTCCATCACCCTGCCCTCACTGCCTAGTGAGCTGAAGATTGCTGAGCAGTGTGCCAGGCAGATTCTCATTTCCTACCCACAACCCACCACTGGGGTTGGCAAGGTGAGTGCTGCCGTGTGGCTGGATTTTGCAGGACGGGAAGATGCCTGCTGAAGGTCAGTACTTAGGAGAGCAGGGAGGGTCTGACTCCAGGCCCTAAGTGGGCTCTTCTCCCAGCAAGCAGATGACTCCTTCTGGCCTTGTTGGCCTGAAGCTGCTCCTGTAAGGACTCAGCCAGGCTTTCAACAATCAATCAAGAGTTTTCCTGAGGCAGCAGTGTGAACTGTTCACTAGACTTCTCAGGCTGTTATTTCAAAAAAACAAAAACAACAACAGCAACAACAAAAGCTTTCTCATTTGTTTGACCAATCAATGCTGAGGTCAACCACTCGGCCCCACCTCCCACAAAACCTCCACTCCCGTTCTGTCCCATTCAGCCTGGCAAAGCCCATTCCCCTGCCCCTCTCCCCCCATACTCAAATTGGAAACCTCTTTCTGTTCTCATTCGTTTGGGTTGCAGCAGTCATTACAGCCTAAACAATTAATCCCCGAATGCCAATTTCTTACTAGAATTACCCTGGACTCAACAGCTTATTTTCTTAGCAGTGAGGCCCAAGCAATTACTCCAGGCTTTTGTAAGCAGACCTGCTGTGCTTGGCGCTTTGCACGTGATCATCATTACTGGCTTCTCGTCTCTGTGCTGTGCGACTGTGAAAGCCCTCCCTGTGAAGCCTCAGCTGCTCATCTGCCCCTGGCCTTGAACCTGACTACCTCCTAACACTGCGTTTCCACTTCATGGCGCGCTCTAAGAGACAAGCTCACCTTGATCGGCTGTCTCGATTACCTGCTCAGGTATGAATTTTACCCTTTCTTTCTCTTGGAGGGAGGTGTACAGTGGGGGTGGGTCATCTAAGGATGACCTTGAGTTTGGGATCCTCCTGCCTCCACCTTCAAAGTACTGGGATTACAGGTCTATATAAGGCTATACCTCATTTTATGTGGTGCCAGGAACTGAACCACATCCCAAGCCCCTCCGTAATCTGCTCATGTCTGCCACCTCTTGTCTTCCTTGTCCTTAGCTTGTTTATGAATTAGACCTCCATTTGCACCAGTTGTTTTATTTACACTACAGCCTTGGGATAGGGGCCGTTGGGGAATTCATTATCCCATAAGGACCCAGCCAAGGGAATGAAGGCAGAGGGAAGTCTGAGCACTGTGCTTTGAAGCACTCCGGGGACCAGAGATGCAGCAGCATGAGTCTCCCTGGAGAAGGGCTAACCAGGAGAGCCTTTGCTGAAGAGGAGGCATGAACTGGGTCTTGGAAAGTCCAACGTTGGTGGCGAATCTTTGGCTTTGGCCCTGCTTTCCTCCACTGGATGTCCCCAGTTGCTTGGAATACTTGCTGCTGCCTGCTCTGCAGACACGGCATCTGTCTATTTGGACGCAGCTGCAAGACCTCAGGGAGTAAGGTGCCACATATGCCTGTCCTGAGTCTGTGATAGGTTAGTGGTAACCATGCAGATGCCTGCTGCCTGCTCCAGACATGGAGAAGAGCAGATTCTAGATACCCCTGGACATGTAAACTTTCTTGTGCTTGGATTTCTCTACTCATACAGTTCAGGACATCCTGCCTAGGGAATGGTGCCACCTATCATGGGTTGGGTCTTCTCACATCAGTTATTATAATTGAGACAATCCCCACGGCATGCCCATAGGCCAAATGTAGACAATTCCTCACTGAGACTCTCTTCCTGGGTGATTCTAGATTGTGTCAAGTTGATAATTTAAGCTAACCATCACAGTAGTGGATCTTTCCAATATACCGGTGGGTTTTTATTTTCCCACTAAATCCCTGCCACCTCTGATAAAATGAGTTAAGCTATACAACCAGACCCTTTCCATTTCACTC